>NC_052397.1:915000-1220000 GCF_009389715.1 Phoenix dactylifera | reverse complement strand
TACTAGAAATGGTGATGTCAATGGGCGGATTAACCATTTCTGACATTCACAATGGTATGTGTATTGTCACACAGCTGTTTAGCTGTACCATCATTGGCATTAGGTTTTTTTTTTTGGTGATAGTCTACAACCAATGATCTCTTTAGGATATTAAGATGATTTGGTTGAGAGTTGATGGATTAGTGATTAGAAGTTGAATCCTAGATAAATCATATTGACAGTACCAGAGCTTCCCATGATTCATCACATCTCTCAAAAATTGAACTAGAAAACAGGAGGAATTTGTAGATTGAAATTTATTCAGGAGAAATTTATGCATTGACTTTATTTAATCTGATTAATTTCTTGTGTGATTTGGCTGAGTTCATAACTTGAATTTCTTCATACACAGCTATCTCTAGCTTCTAGTAGGGAGAGGGAACTGCATGCTTATCTGGCACATCTGCAACAAAGGTACAGAATCGATTTTCTTCCTTGTTTATGTTTTTGGATATTGGACTGAAACTTGTCTTAATTCAGCATTGGGAAACTTGGTGAAGAGGTGCAAAGGTTAAAGTTGAAAAATGCTCAGGTAAGTTAATATAAGACATGCTAAATTAAGTTTGCAATTTATATGCCCTTCTCTTTAAGTTAGTAGTTTTTTGTAAAGAGAAAGTGACCAGCAGGCTCCAGTTGAACATTTACATGAACCATATCTCTGTAACACTTGAATATGTTCTTGAG
Source organism: Phoenix dactylifera (assembly GCF_009389715.1). Taxonomy (NCBI): domain Eukaryota; kingdom Viridiplantae; phylum Streptophyta; class Magnoliopsida; order Arecales; family Arecaceae; genus Phoenix; species Phoenix dactylifera. The sequence goes on along the minus strand of NC_052397.1, from coordinate 1,219,277 downwards.
GGCCTACATGATTATCAAACTCAGCAATCAGAATACTTGCATCAAGTGAAATAAGTACAAGATCATTTGATATGCACGTCTGTTGATGACTGGACTTTTTATTTAGTGGAAAATTTCCTTTGCTAGGGTATGTCATTGGTCCCATTAGTAAGACAGAATGAAATTGCACATAATGCGTAGACATATGTGATAAAGTTAAATTGAATTTGGACACAAATTTGATCACATCAAATTTGAAGACAGGAGTTAAAAAGGAAAATCTAAATTACTGCCTAGGCGTACCAAATGTACAGTTTAATGTGATACCATCTTCTGATTTGATTTATAGCATCCAAACATAGTTGAAATTTGATTTGCCTATTTTTTAAAATGTCATGATCACTCGACAATTTGGATTCTCAATTTACAGTTTGTGATATCTTCTGTACCGTCTATTTTGGGAAAACCTGATCCATAGGCAAGACATCCTGGCAACAATTTCAAATTTTTTTGTTTATAAGCAATGGATCTCATTGTATCAAAACGGTGGCATGATTGTTGTGTTATGGCCATTACATTTTGGAGTTTTAGCAAGCGTATACTATCTCTGCAGCTAGAACAACAAATCAACGAGAGGACACGAAGAGGCACAGGGATGACATCGTCACTGAAGAAAACTGCTACGACACAGGATTTGTTATAGAGCGAAGTACCTTATTTGCAACTGTTCCGGAACCTTTCCATGTAATATCTTTGGAAAATTATGATGCCAGCAGGTTGTTGCTCCCCACCCCAAATTTTGCATGGTTCTTTATGTGAGAAACTCTGTAATCTTGTAAGTTAATTGTTAAATGGTTAGTTCATATTAATTTATTTGTGCAATACTTCTGCATAGCCGCCGGATGGGATTTAATTCAGATCCCCCGTGACATGTAATACCATTTTTTTCATCAAGAAAAATTATCATGTTCCATTTCATATCTCCATGTATGGTACTCTGATCATCGAGAAACTCTCTCTCTGGTTCTTTGTGGTTAACACATCGTCAATTGGGACCGGTACGCGACCAAGGCCGCACGAGCCTTGCTACATTAGCCGTTGGATCAAGAGGTTCTATGGCAAAGCTGCAGTTTAAGGGCTCCAGTATGCTTTAGGTTGACCTTACGGAAACGAATTAGACTTTTTTTTTCTTCTTCTTTTGATATCTCTGAAATGATGGATCTCTTCTGTAGGAATTTGTTTGATAGAGAACCAGAATTGAAAAAATCTGGTTTTGATGAGACAAAAGCAAAGGATGAAAAAAAAAACATGAAGAATAAGGAGGGAAAAAACTTGACAAAAAAAGAAAGAAGAAGAAAAGTTTAATTGAAACTTGCACTCAACCTTCTGCAGGGAGGTGTCTCATAAAAAGAGACGTTCGGTGTTGGGTCTGCTTTGTTTAAGCTCTTCCTCCGCCCGCATCACCGTTCACCCTGGAGTGATCATGCCGGTGAAGTGATGCACACCCAATAAGCAATATATGACATCAATTTCAGATAATCTAAAACTACAGAAGCTGCCGAATCTTTGCATCATCAAACGTCAAAAGCATCAGAGTATTGAATCCGCAGTCCAAAGAACAAAATACAGATTCATGCCTGGCACGATTGCATGCTTAAAGCAACAACCCAGTTAAGCAAACTAATATGGAAAGAACTTTCAGATCTGGTCCCAGCCGTACTAATAACATCTAGAACAAAGAATATCTCCATATAGGCCATTCAGTTCTACTGACCGTACTTCTGGAAGTATATCTCCATATAGGCCATCCAGTTCTAGTGACCGTACTTCTGGAACTCCCACTCGCTGTTGTCTGCAAATTCAAAACAATAATCGGGATTCAGCGGTATGCACGCAAACACTCGTCAACTTGCAAATATTAAGGAGACAAGGATGGTTACCCAAGGGGCAAACTTGACGAGTCTTGAGCCACCGACTGATGCAATGGAAGTGAAAAGCATGATTGCAGACACCTTTTTCAGCAAAACAATGATTTTAATCAGGCGAATCTGTCAATTAAATACAAAATATTCCAAAAAATCTTCCAATCAGATTGCCAAGAACCTGTCAGTTCAAAGAAAGTCATTACACCAATAGCATTACTCATTAGAGGAGGAACCCAGCAGTAAAAGATGCTGAAGAGATGCATCATGATCTGTAGCCGCCTTTCATTCCTTATGATGGTAAATTTAATAAAAGACATGGTTACCTGGTTGGTTGGATCAGTTGATCCCAGCTAGGACTTGGGATAAACTTTGAGATCAAGGCTTAAAGTTTCAGCTACTGACTAAGCCAAAACCAACCCCCCCTTCTCTCTCTCTCTCTCTCTCTCTCTCTCTCTCTCTCTCTCTCTCTCCCCCCTTCTCCCTCCACACCCTTTCCCCTTTCTTAAGATAGTTCTTAAACTAGTATCAGAACAACAAGCATGTCTTCCATAGTAAAAATAAATATTCTAAATTTATATGCATTCTTTTTTAAACTGCTATGATCTTGAACTTGTTTGGAAGAAAATGCATAATTTCAAGGTGTTTGCAACTTATGCTCAGAGCGAACAAAAGATAAATAAATACATTAGGCATTAAAATAAGATGCAATTTAATATTCGTTGCTGGATAAAGAAAGCAATGACCCCCCAAGGCAACTAGTATACAAGAAGTAAAAAAGGTTATGATAGACTTTGAAGAAAGAAGGATGCAACCTTGCATAGAAATGCTTGATGAATGAGGACATAATTAGTTTGAATGAGGCTTGATGGTCCTCATTATAGTTATGTTTCATACTTGATGAAACATAATCGTTTTTTACACCATTTCAGCCTAAGATTACAAAAAATACCCAGAGATCCTATCTACCACCAAAAATACTCCAAATTAGTGCGTGATATTTCTTGGATTCTTTTCTTTTTCTCCTATGTTTCTATTTTTTGAAATTTCCTAAGTCTTTGGATCAACACTGAACTGAGAGCGAGAACGTCAAAACCACGACTCTAGAACCAAAACTGAGTTTTCAAATCTTGGTTCTGGGTTACATTTCGTAATTAGCTCTTCTGAAATGGATTGAGCACACAGAGGTGGGATGACAAAATTCCTTTACAAGTGTTTCTAGTATTTCTGTAACCAGTAATATTTTGATATATGTAAGATTAACCAAAACTATGATTTGGATGCATCAAAATAGACAAGATAAACAGTAATAATGTTGAGACAATATAGCAAACTAGAAACTAACTAAATAAGCCTCAAGATACAATTCTCAGTAGACGCACCATTTATACCAGTCCGAACCATGCCAATTTAAATTTACAATTCATGAGAGAGAATTCTATCAAGCAACTTTTTTTTTGCAACATTGGAATCATAATTATACATAATCAGGAAACTTATGGATTGAACTATTGCAAGTCCAGAGTGCAAGAAACTGATGATACCAAAATTATGCAGGAAATTCTATAATAGCTCTAGGTTTGTTAACCAAACATCCCTTCCAGCTCAACAGTTGACATCAAGTCAACTCAACTAAATCTTAATCCCAAACTAGTTGCAATCTGCTATATGAATCCTTTTCCTCTATTCCGCTCAATTTAGGGCTGAAAATGTAGAGATATCAACTCCTTCCTTACTATTTCATCTCATGTGATTTTCAGTCTACCTCTACCTCTACCTCTCTTTTCTTCTACATATATCAAATCACTCTTTTATAATAGTGCATCCCTCGGCCTACGTTGTACATGTCTACAACATCCAAGTTGTCCTCTCAATTTCTCCTCAATTGGTGCTATCTCTACCTTTTTACGAATGACTTTATTTCTTGTTCTATCTTTCCTTGTATTACCATATATGCATCTCAACATTCTCATCTCGGCCATACTTATCTCGTGCGCATGTTTTCTAATTGCCCGACATTCTGCAGCATAAAGCACTAGTCTAATGACTGTCCTATAAATTTTTTCCTCCAACTTGGCAGGCATCCGACATTCACTCCTAATTGCACTTTTCCATTTTATCTATCCTACTTTAATCCTATGAATAACATCCTCTTCAATCTTCCTTCGTTATGAATAATCAATCTTAAATATCGAAAATGATCATTATTAAGAACTTCATGATCCTCAATTTTTCCTCCGCCTTCATATCTATTTATAATATTACTAAAACTATGTCTTGTATTTTGTCTTAATCCTACTTAACCCCTTAGATGCTAATACACTCCTCCACAATTTGAACTTACAATGAATCCTGGTTTTAGTTTTATCCACTTAAACTAGCATCCGCAAATAGCATGAACCAAGGAATATCATCCTGAATATGCTTAGTAAGCTCGTCCACAACTAGCACAAAAGATAAGGATTTAGAGCAAATCCTTGGTGTAAATTTATTGTGACTAGAAATTCACTAGTATTATCACCAGTAGTTCTCACATTAGTAATCGCTCATTCATACATGTTCTCAATCGTATTAATATATCTAATGGAAATTCCTTTCTTTTCTAACACCTACAGTAAGACTTCTCTAGGGACTTTATTAGATACTTTTGTGAATCAATAAAAGCCATATAAAGATTTTGTTTCTTTTTTCTATATTTCTCCATTAACCTCTCAAGAAGAAAAACAGTTTTTATAGCCAATCTTCTTGGCATAAAACCAAATTGGTTCTCGAATATTTTTATATCAAATCCTAATATGTGCTCCATCACCCTCCCTCAAAGTTACATAGTATGGCTGATGAGTTTAATACCATGATAGTTCGAACAATTTTGAATATCACCTTTATTTTTATAAATCAGTCCTTAAGTGTTTTTCCTCTATTCATCAGGCATCTTCTTGATATTCAAGACTTCATTAAACGAATTAGTCAACCAAGTTACTTCTGTACCACCGAAACACTTCCAAATATCAATAGGGAATCTATCAGGTCCCTAGCATCCTTTACCTCAAATATCTAACTCTACATGTATACTTAATTTTTATGTCTTCAATCAACCAGTAAAGTATCCTAAATCACTTACATGATTTTCATGGAATAACATATCAAAGTAACATCTCCATCTTTCTTTGATCTAATCCTCTTTAACCAAAACTTTTTGATTTTCATCTTTTGATGCATTTAACCTAAGTCAAGTCTCTAGTTTTTCTTTCTCTTAGTCTTCAATCTTAGAGATATCTTTCTCTCATCTCTAGTTTCTAACTAGCAATATAACTCCTCATACGCTTGGAATCTAGCCTCTTGTACCACCTTTTTACTTTCTTTTTAGTTACCTTACAACTTTCATATGCTTCTTTATTTCTACATTTTAGTAGTCTTATACCACTTTTCTTTAGCCTTCATCATCAATTGAACTTTCTCATTCCACCACTAAGTTTCCTTATTGGATGGCCTTTTTTCTTTGATTCTCCTAATAATACCCTGCAGCCACTTTCTTAATACTGCCAGTTACAAGGTCTGCCGTACCACCCAGTACGAGGCGTACCAAAAGAAAATCAGTACGAAACACACCTTCAAGTCGGTATAAGCCTCATATTGAGGCGTACCGAGGTGTGTACCGGTATAGACCAAGATGAAAATCGAAAAAATGGATAAGAGAGCTATTTTGGCACAGACATGTACTGCACCATACCAAACTGATAACATATCGATACGGCATCTAGTACTAAGATTGTGGACCTTGGTCAATTATTTCTTGCCACATGATATTATTTTTTCCATCTAGACCCTATTTTTCTGTCTTCAACATTCTCTCTTTGAAAGCCATTTGTCTCTCCTCGCAAAATTGACCACCTAGCACTCATGTTTCTATTTTTTTAAGCCCTCTTCAATTTCCTAATAAACACATACAAAACCACCAATCTACATTGGGTGGTTAAACTCTCACCTGATGTAACCTTACAATCTGTACACAAAGCTCGCTTAGTCTTTCTAGTAAGGAAGAATTTTATAGGCATTAATGATATTAATAGACTCTTCTACTAATGCAAATTTTATGAAGATTATTCTATTTTGTACTCTCTTAATATCTACAACTTTAACCGCTAATCTCTTATCTACAATAATTCCTATTCCTTTTTCCCTTCCCATCTTTTATAGCATACCAAAGTTTATAACATGTTATACCAACTTTACTTTTTCTAATATCTAGTCAATCTCTTGCATGCAAGCTATTTCAACACTCCTAATCTTGATATCTATTAATTTCATTAATTTTTCTGTCAATGAGTCCATATTCCAAGTTGCTGAACGTATCCTACTTCCTTAGACAAACTTCTTTACTCACACCGGCCATTAAAGTGTAATCATCCATACATGTTTCTCACCACATTTGGGCACCGATATGGCATATTGCTTCTGAGAACCCCCCCAATTAACCCTTGCTCACTTTTCACTACATCCAGGTCTGATACGATGCTTTGCTAGTAAAGAATGTCCCAACGTTCTTATATGGACTAATGCTCATAGGATGAGACTATAGGTTTACGTTTGACATCAATTTACCGCAACCATCCTTTATCCAGATTTGGGACCGGCCATGCACAAAACATAGTTCTTGACAGTCGAGATCAGCTAATCAATAATGTCATTGCACCGATCAACATCTGATATTATAGATTTGTATAATTTACGCTTTTTCTAGGTCTATGCTTCCTTTCTTTCAGATTCTGAAAGAACTACTAGTCTACGAACATAAAAGTACAAAATTCATCAGAATGCTGAAAAATGTTAGTTCAAAGTGAAATGAATCAAATAATTATTCTTCAAGCAGGACGATAAATGAAAAATAAAGGACAATGCACTGAACAAATGATGCATGCATATTGTAGGCTTGCAGCATAGGTAGAGAAAAAAGAATGACAAGGTCCTACATGCATAACCAAGAGCTTAATAGAGAAATAGGCAAAAGATAACATAAAGCATGTAACATGGAAAGAAATGCCAGAATGAGTATACTGAAATGCACTAAGAAAAGCAAGGAAATGAAAGGACATGGGTTAAAAAAATGGACTACAAACTTCTATGGGTTAAAAAATTGGTTGCAAGATCATACACACTACATTACAAAACAATTCACTAAATCAAAAGAATTTTTTGCAAAAGTGCAGCCAACAAATGTAAGCTTAAGTTTCTCATCACACCCAAAACTTAAATCTCTAAAAGAAAACAAGTATGTAATAAAAGCTAAGATGCCCAACATCATCAGGTCTTTTTAAGCCCAGTTAATGATAAACACCAATAAGGGCTAAGAAATCAAATGTGTATTTCCTATGTAATCAAGTATGAATTTCCTGCGATCCCTGCGATTGATGAAAGAGACATCGTAATAATAAATACAAGGAACTCGCCTTTTCATATAGGACCAAAAGCAAAAGAACTTGTTTGCCCACCATCACTCTGCTGTTGTGATTTTTGTTCATTCATAAAGGTAGCTTAATAAACGCTTGTTGCAAAAATGGAACAGGTTCTTCAAATAAAAAGGATATTGCTCTAAATAAAAAAAAAGGGTGTTCTGACCTGATGTCTTGATGATTAGGCTAATAGTTGACATGTTGTTTCCTGCAATTCCTAAGACTCGTGACAAATAAGAAAGACTTAAACATTCTTTAGCTACTAAATAGCTTTCACTGTTGGCCACATCAGTGACATCGCAATGCATCAAGTTCAAAAATGACACTGTGGACTTAGTAATAAGCAATAGCAATCACCTGCTCATGACATTCTATAATCCACTATTACATCAACATTCATGTCCAAGTAATAATTACAATTTAACCTATGTGGCAAACTTTACTATTACTACTTTAATAAGATACCATGCCCTATTCATGGATGCAAGTCAAGAAAATGTTATAAGTTATTGAGAGAGAGAGAGCCAAAATACAAACATTTATGGATATGCTTCAATGTCCTTTTTCCCTACATCATTTCCAGAAGGGGATTTGTAGATCTCTTCTATTTTCAATTTTATCCTTCATTTTATAGGCCTTAAAAAACCTACTTTGGAGATTGATGGAAAATTAAATTGCGGTGCAGGTTCAAGTGTGCACAAATTCAAAGGAGTGTCTAGAAGCATCTAAATTAATTAAGTTCCAAGAAAATCATCAAAAATATTATTTATTTAATTATAGTTGTTCTTGCCCATAAGTGAATTATGTTGCTATATTCCAAAAAACACATGCTAAAAGGGTAACTTAAACTACAGAACTTATAATGGCAAAAACTTGATTCAAATATGTTTAAAACTTTATATAAATAATAATGGGTATCTGTTCTTTAAAGAGGGAAAAAATTGGGTGTTTTTCAGCAATTGCAAGAGTGAGACCAGGATTTCCAGGACACTAACATGAATAGAAGGTTTCAGCTTCAGACTGCAGTTCTCTTCGAAGTCTAGCATTCTTCAAAGTCAAACTGCACATTAGTAGATAGTCTATAAACTGCAGCCAAGCTCGAACCTTAGTAGATAGTCTATAAACTGAACGTTAGTAGATAGATTATAAACTGCAGCCAAGCTCGAACCTGGTAATACCTAATGTCCCTAACGGAACATTAGTAGATAGTCTACAAACTGAACATTAGTAATATCAAGAGGCCCAAACTGAACATTAGTAGATAGTCTATAAACTGCAGCCAAGCTCGAACCTGGTAATACCTAATGTAAATCAAGCAAGACTCTGCTCCTAATGGCTGATCCAAGTTCTATGTCAAGCTTGACATTATAAAAAATCAAGTGAACAGTGATCATTAAAATGCATGTTCATATCATAATACAAATTACAAGGGCAGGTTATTGGCACAACAAACAACATGTGCATTTCTTTCCATCATTCATATTAGTTAGCATCATTAAATACTGACAGGCAATCACATAAAAGCATATGTACCGGAATATAGCATATATCTTGCCTTCCTTTTCAAAGCATACTTGAACATCCTAAAGGAGACTTGGTTTTAGTCAAGATATATTCTTGCATGTCTTTTTCCTTTCCCTTCATTTTTAAACAATTAAAGCTGAATGCATGTCCTTAGATAAATTCATAAAAAATTTTGAGGTGGTGCTGTTAATATGTAAACTGCATAGCAGCTTTTCAATTGGCTTTTTAGTTTATTTGTCCCTCTGAGATGAATGTGACTAAGGCGACTTCGTCAAAAGAAATTATCCTACCATATCATCCCGAGAGAATTTTGGAGGCTTGCTCCCAAGTTTCATGAGCTTAAACTGTGACTAGTAAAGTAGTTCTCTCTACCTGCTAACTATATACATCAGTTCGGCTGCACTTCTCTCCTTTCTTTTAGTTTTTCCTAGGCTACGAATTTGGTACTAATTTCTAAAAGGTAGCCATCTAGTTAACCAAACATAAAATCTGTTCAATCTATTAATCCTTCTTGCTCCTAGCTGTACCTTTTAGCCAACCCTAGACTTCATGGAAAAGGCTAGAGTGGTGGTGGCGATAATGATGATGATGATGGCAATTACGATGTAAATTTGTAAATAAACGAGCAAAACTTTAGCCACATGACGGATTACTTGAACCCGTATGATGCACAAATTAAAGAATATTCAACATAGTCGCATATATCTGGGATGAGTTTATCGTTCTAGAGTTCCATAAATCCTATTTTATATTTATTTGTTTAAATGTCCATTTCATTAGTATAAAGTAGTTATAAACTTTTCTGTATTTGAAAAAATAAATAAAATGGTGTCACTTGACATGCCTATTGTGAATAGATCTAGGCAGTTCATAACTTTCAATGCAACACAGTGTGTATACAGCCCCTAATCAGCAGGAGGATGATTATTGATCCTCTAGTCATGGACCATTAGCCATTCTTTGTCAAAATCCAACCTAGCACCACTCAGCCCATTCATTAATGCGTTTGTAAACAAATTAGTATAGATAAAACATGATAATAAAAAAAACCTACCAACTATTAAGGACCTTATTTTAGAGACTATAGGCATAGTCTTTCAAGTTTCAAAGAGGGGGGAAACAAGCAGTGGATGTTGCATTGCTAGACCAATATAATTTACCTTCTCCTAGCTCCCATCAAGTAAAAGCAATAATATCTTCTATTTTTACATAAGCCCATGTCGAACCAACTTCAACTTTTGTATCAACATCTTTCTGTAAAATTGGTCAAGCTAATCTAATATATGGACATCAAATTAAGAATCATGCTAACATAGAAATATCAATTAATATTCCCAATAATAGCAAAATAATTCCTATTGCACAACATTAATTGGAAACACTCTTGAAAGAACAAAGATTATTATTGTAACAAAGTATATCCTCCATATGAGTTGAACATCCACCTGAAGATGTATTGCTTTGATAAATCCAACAAGGCATATTTGTTGGACAATGTGCATAAAGATCTGCTATGACACATTCTTGGAGTTAGCATGATCACGAGACTTCTTTCAGCAAGTTCAGTCACCAACCTATACCTAACTCTCCCAAGTTGATCCAACTGAACTCCAACCTAATCCAACTTGTTTTCACAGTACTGCTCAAGCTAGTGTAATCTCTTGAAATCAATTAAATCATAGACATAAGGAGGTCCCAACTAATGTTCCTAATAAAAGAAAGTTAGACACAGAGATATTTTTTTAGTAAAATGAGTTGGAAGATCTTGAGTAAAGATATACCCTAATTGTATACATCTGGCTAGTGAGTCTTCAGAAACTAATATGCAGCAATAAAATATGGTGTGACGTAAATAACGCATCACTAGCAAGAATAAATAAATAAATCACATTCACAAGGGCAGCCACAAGCTCTAAGAGTTTCCACCGTTCACTAATACTATATACAGAAGAACGTAAAATCCAAGACGTCCATATACGCCACCAAACAAAAAGAACTAAATTGCAGACTTACTAAAGCACAAACAAACAATCCTGGTGGATGTTTTATGAAACATCATCAAGTATACTAATCATAAGCAAAAAGGCAAACCGGATGCTTACCCCAAGCAACAGTGCATTCCTCGCTAGTCGCGCTAGCTTGATTCGCCTGGCACTCGATGCCTGCCAAAATTTCAGACGAGCAGGCGCATCAAGAACGCAAAAAACAAAAAGAATAATAAAAAAAACACCCTAACCCAGTTATAAGCCAAACCCGACGGAAAACGACCAATGAAGAAAGATTTACTCACAGAGATCCATGATGTGGTTCCTGCAAATAGCGCAGTTATCCACGACGATATCTATCAGTCAAGAATCGATCAATATCATCCACGCATCAGATCCAAAGGATAGAGATGACTAAGAATCGAAACCCTAAACCCAAAACCGCGAGGGTTTGAAGCGAAAGAATCGGTGCTACAAGTTAGGGAGGGATCGGTCGCGTACCCCAGGCCCAGAGGGCGACGGCGTTCCACTTCTTGATCTCGAAGCGCTTCGGCTTCTTGGAGGACGACGACGGCCCGGCGGCGCCGCTCGATCCCTCGCCGATGGGAACCATGTTGATGTCCGTATCCAACGATGCCATCGGAATGAAGAATTTAGGCAGTGGAAGGATTCGATCGAGCAGAGAGAAGGGGAAGGTCGAGCGGGGGAGGGGAGGGGAGGCGAGTTAAGAAGCGGAGAAAGGTCGGGGGGAGAGGGTATTTAAAGTGTCCGCCCTGGGTTTCCGACCTCGGCGATCTTCTTTTCCAACTTTATCCTCATACTGCTTCACCTTCTTTTCCAACTTTATTCTAAAAAATTATGGGCTCCTTTGATTTGTTAAAAGATTTTTTAAAAATAAAAAGTTAATATCTGAATATATAATATGTAAAAAAATAATTTTTATATATTTAATTGATCATAAAAAATTATACATTCCAAAATAACTTATATTTAGTTGGGCATCTTTTTTTTTGACAGGATATGTAAAATATCTGTTATATCTTTAATAACTGAAAAGATCTTAATCCATTCTATCTAAAAACAATAAATAATAATAAATCAATTTTTAGTTCATGGAAAAGTTATTTTTTTTGTTTTATATTGATTTTTTTTTTTGCTATAAAATATGAGAATTTTATTTCTATGGAAAAGCTATTTTTTATTTTTTTCTCTACTGAAACTCTAACATGACATATCTCCTCATTTTTCTATTTATTATACTTTTTCTTGTCCTCTTCCTATGAATGAAGTGAATCCTATATGACCTTATGATGTTGCAAATGGAATTTGACACGATAATGTCTTCCTTGATTAGGGTTATTGTCCCTATAATTTTATATTAGCTCTCTTCTTTTCGCATAACGAGTTCCATGTGATCTAAGTATAATTAAGATATATGTTGTGGATGCATGTCCAAAAATTTTTCTCTTTTTTTTTTTGGGAGAGGAAATGAGTGGTAGCCTGAATTCATTAAAAAAGTGTGTTAAAATTTAGAAAACTAATTAATGGCTAGTTGATATGGGTTCCTGATCAAAATTAGGAGTAGATATCTCAGCTTCTTTTATATGCATACAAGTACGATACATAAGAAGTAGTTGAATCTTGATATGCCAATCTAGCTTTATTAAACTTGCAGAGCTTTTGGCGTATATAAAAAAGTAGAAAGTAGTTTCACAATGATGCTATGTAGGTGGTACCTAAACCACGCATCCTATACATATGACTAAGTAAAAGCCAAAGAGAAAAAGTAAAATCATGCCTCTAAGACAAATAGAACAACGAAATGCAGGAGAGTTGCAGGGAAGAATGCTTTGGAGCTCTCATTATTTGCATAAGAAAGATCCATGGGCCCATTTTTGCTAGCTTGATAATATAATATGCAATTATTGTCCATGTATTGTACTAAATTCCATGATTTACACCATTTCCCTTGCACCACATGGCATGAGAACCTTTCATGTCCATGAAACAAGATCCTTGTAGCATTAATCAAGAAAAGGAAAATAGTGAAGTCTCTCAATTTATGGGACTATCACCAATTCACATGATAGATAGAGAATGGAAAAATTCCTAAGCATTACCATCACCTATAGAGATAGAAAAATTATTTTACAACCAAGTTTCAAGGGCTTTGCTGGTTCATAAAAAGATATATCATCACATTCTTTTTCTATTGCATGTATAATATATATGTGGCTAGTCTAATGTGGATAAGAGAGTTTTTATTTGAGAAAAAAATGGATAAAAGAGAAATTTGCACTTTATATTATATGCTCCTACAAAGCTTCGTCATTGTAATCACAATGCAAAAAAAACTCTACAATGTTGAAGTTACATTATGAAAATGATGATATTCTATATATATAATCTTAAATCTTGCACCTAATTTTTTTCTTATCGGCTCTATTTTAATGTAAATTTGATAGTCTAATCATCATTTAGCTAAGTAAATTATTGCATGTCCAAATATCCTATTATCTATTATCGCTTAAAAATGCATATTATCTACATTAGAACAAATAAACATATTATATATGTTTTACACAAACCTGAATGCATTGGTAACACAAAATTTCCATCATATGAAATTATACAATTAATAGAAGATTTTAGGCATTTCCTGTATGACTTTGATATGAGAGATTTTCATGTTAGGCTAGCAATTTTTTGATAATATCTACATTCCACAAATTTGGTTTTCACCAAGGTATCACTTACGATAGCCAGTTCTCAAGAACCATGATTCTGTATTGCGAAGTTGATTCCAACTTCCAAGAACATACAATACATATAGTATGGACTGTACTATGTCATTTGGTTGTTGGAATATTTCAAAATTCTGAGTCTGCCCTTCTTTGTCTTTTGTCTTTTTGTCTAGTGTACTTTCTTTAGTCCCACATTGGAAAGGAATAAAACTCAAAAGATCTTTATGTAGTATTCAACCTTTTAACTTGGTGAAGCAAAGAAAGTAAGTAGCCCACGTGCGCATGAGCCTAATGGAGGTCCGCGGGTGTGGGCTTGAGTCAGGTTTCTTTTTGCCGTTTTATTTTTTGAATTGTTTTGTTTTGTCGCGTCTTTTAAATACGCCTCTTCCTTTTTCTCTCTCTGTTTTCTGTGTTACCGAGATTCATACTCCGAGGGGCGCGATCTATTCTTAAGGACAGTGAAATCACGCCTTTTTTACCACACAAGATATAGTAACGTTTTCCTGTGAGTAAAAAGTAAAATAATGATCATGTTTTTTTTCGCTGAGGTATCGAGACACAAATTCGTTATCTTTTGTTACGTATCAACCAGCATATCTAAATACTTCAAATATTAAAGAAGTCATTAGTCACCACTCTAGCTCGAGCATTTATATTATTGTTTAAATAAATATTGGTCACCCACCGAGCTAGCTAGGATACCAAAGTTCGAAAACACTAATTCCCATAAGTTTCAAATACAAACTTTTTATGAGTTTTTTTTTTGCTCTTTGACTAAAAAGGAGTGCACAAGGTTCCATCATTATGGAGTTTGTGGAGAATCAGATATACAATATGCAGCCTAATTTCATATGCAGAAAAGCTATTTTCATGTTTCAGACTCTTGATATTCATATTATAATAAGTTAATCTTATCATTACACCAATATCTGTTGTCTTCATTTTCTCTCTTAGTAACTAATTAAATTACTTTGCGCTGCATTAATGGTTAAACCGTGCTATTTTTTTGCAATCAATAGCTAAAAATACTACTTAAGTTGTCCAACAAAAAAATATATAAGTTCTAATTCTGTTGTTGCTTTTTTTTTTTTAACGGACATTTTATACTACACGGGTATGAATACATCCAGCAGAATCTGCAACCCAATTCTGTCAGTTGCTTTCACTCCACACGCACACATAATGTCATCATGGACATCACTTTTCCGCCGCAAGTGCCATGCCCACATAGAAATTTTAAAATTTCTTTGCGAATGTTCGTCCGCCATGCCAACAAAAAAATGTGGACATTTAGCGTAACGGTCAATGACGGTCGAGATGGAGAGGAAGCCACTCCCGTTGGGTTTCCCGCCAAGCGATCCCAGATTTCGGTAGGTCCGCGACGGTAGCAGGCGGAGAGTTCAGAAAGCAACCGAGTCAAGGATCGCCACTCATAAATGTAGATGAGTCCAGCGCTGTGCCGGGGACACGTGGGAGCGTCGCAAGCCTAGGCATGGGCCCGTTGATTCGGGCGGCCAGGACCCAATCCGTTCTGCTATCCGGAGGCTAAAAACTCGGAGTCAGTTCATCGTCGACGGCCGAGCTGATGTCGAGAAAGTTTTCGGCTGGTATTTTTGGTCTATTTTTGGAAATTTTTGCTGAAAGATTTGGACCATTCGGTCGGATTCTTGTCGGGAAATTTCCATCTCAAGGCCGCCAATGGTGGATTACAAGGCTAGATTGGAGGAATCGAAGCTCGGTACTCGGAAGGAGGAGGAGGAGGGGAGGACCCAGGAAAGGGCGAAGAAGAGGTAGAGTTTGGTTCTTCCTAGGGCTTGGATTCTTCATGGCTTCTATTTCTTGACTTTTCCCCCCTAAACTAAGCTTTTTCTGGGTGAATTTCCTTGATTATTTTCATGGAATTTATTCATTTTTATGTGAATTCTTGTCATCATCTGGATCCGTTGGGATCCCTGGAATGTAGCTTCTGGCCTTGTGATTTCTAGGGTTAGGGTTCTTCGAACATAGACTCTGTACCCCAGATTTGCTCTCATGTCCACATTATTGGGGAATTTGAAGGGTTTATTTAGCGTCGTGACTTCTTAGCAAGAAGAGAACCCTACCAATAAGCACAATGGTGTGTTGATTGCTCTAAAATTTCAATTTTCAGTTGAAGACGTAATAATTGTGAATTTATCAGTCTATGTTAGTAGGAGAAAAGATACGAGGCATTTAATTTGTTTGAAGATTGAAAATTGATGCTCTTCTCTTTCCATAGAAAGGAAAAGTACAAAGAGAGAGAGCGAGAGAGAGAGGAAATTGAAAGGGAGGGTTGGAGGGTTCATCTGTGCTACAAGGATTCTTTTGCCCTCAGAGGGGACTTTGTGTGGGTCTTCTGTTGAAAATATTTGTGCTAACCCAAGAGGAGGCAAAAAAAAGCTGATTGACAAGTCAGATGTCGAATTCTGCTCCACCTCCAAGCTCCTCTTCTAAAATTGATAAGTCATCTCCTCCTTCTCCAGATAACAAATCCCCTCCACCTTCATTGGAATCTAAAACCCCTCCGCCTTCTTTGGATTCTAAAGTACCTCCACCTTCACATTCAACTTCTCCGCCAAAATCTCCCCCAAGCTCAGATGGATCAAGTTCTCCACCACCAAAGTTATCACCTCCAGCTCCCTTGCCAAATGACTCCCCTTCTCCCCCTCCTGACCCATCTAAGTCCCCATCAAATGGAACTTCATCTTCATCAGCTCCACCATTTTCACCCCCTCCTCCTCCTCCTCCCGGTAATCATAATCGGTCAGCTCCTCCTCCACCTCACTCCCCTCCTCTTTCACCTGCTGTTACTTCGCCACCTCCAAATGCTAAATTGAATACTCCAAGCCCCCCTCCACCAGAGCAGTCACCACCTAATGGCTCCCCTCCATCCCCTCCTCCGCCTGATTATTCATCTAGCTCGTCATCATCTAAAAGTAATCCCCGTCCTCCATCGAAGTCATCACCTCCCCCTCCTTCCTCTCCTTCCCTTCGTGAAAATGGGGAATCAGGTGGCAGTTTGGGCACCATTGCTGGGTTGACATTTGCAGGAATTCTAGTTGTATTAGCTGTCGTTTTCTTTGTGTTCTTAAGGAAGAGGAGGAGAAGATTCGGTGAGTATAATTACTACAGATCACCTAACAATTTCTCTGTAAAATCAGGTAAATGACTCATTATGGATTCTCTGATGCTTGCTTTCCGCTTGTTTCTCATTGTATCCTGTGCTTGCAGATGGATATTACTATAGACAGTCAAATATACAAGGAAGTTCTGCTCACTCAGATACATATTATGCACCAGGAACAACACCAGCTCATCTTGCTGCCGCAAATGCCCATGGAAGTTATAGAGGTCATGGGTATTACCCGGGGCACCCAGATCATGCTGGACCCAAGTCATGCTTCAGTTATGAAGAGATAATGAGCATAACAAATGGCTTTCCTCCAGAAAACATCCTAGGTGAGGGTGGTTTTGGATGTGTGTATAAGGGCTGGCTGCCCGACGGGAGATGTGTTGCAGTGAAACAGCTCAAGGCTGGTAGTGGACAAGGAGAGAGGGAATTTAGAGCAGAAGTTGAGATAATTAGTCGTGTTCACCATCGTCATTTGGTCTCTCTGGTGGGTTGCTGTATAGCTGACTATCATCGACTGCTTGTATATGAGTACCTCCCTAATAAAACTCTTGAACACCATTTACATGGTAATTTATGGATGATATATGCATCAGAAGACTGATTATGGGGAGAGCAGTTATAAAGATTAATGCTTACTTTATGTCTTCTGATTAGGGGAGGGGTTGCCTGTCATGGATTGGCCAAAAAGACTGAAACTTGCTATAGGCTCTGCTCGTGGATTGGCATATTTGCATGAAGACTGTATGTACAAATATATTCACATCATTGCTATATGTTATTGCCAATTATTATCTGATTATATGTTTGCGTTTTCCTCATTTCTCCAGGCCATCCTCGCATTATCCACAGGGACATCAAATCGGCTAATATTCTTTTGGACAACGATTTTGAGGCAAAGGCATGCAGATAATCTCTATATCTAGTTTTTGTTTTATTTATTTTTTATATCAATTTCCATATGAACTTCCCAATATCATAGTCAATCTTTTAACAGACTAGAATTATAAAACCACAGGTTGCAGATTTTGGGCTTGCCAAACTCTCGAATGATACTCACACCCATGTGTCCACTCGTGTTATGGGGACATTTGGGTAGGTGTTGGTTTCTTTCTGTGGATCAATATTTAGTTCTCGATATGGATGGGATCACTTGATATCTTCCTCCACTTCTCCCTTTCTCCCTGTTCAAAAGAGAACATATGAGCTGTTGTAGACTGACTTCTAAATGCTTATTAAATTTCAGGTATTTGGCACCAGAATATGCATCTAGTGGAAAATTAACTGACCGATCTGATGTATTTTCATTTGGCGTCGTGCTTCTAGAGCTTATTACAGGACGCAAACCTGTAGATCCAAATCAACCTTTGGGGGATGAAAGTTTAGTTGAATGGGTATGCTGAAACCTGCAGTAATCTATTACAGAATCTAGTGTAGCTTTTCTTAGAACCCATATAGTGCTGTTATGATTTTCTTTTGATATTGACTTATGAAAAGAAAAATTGTCTATGCATGCGTGCAGCTATATATGTGTTGCTTTTGTTGCATAAATCATTTTAAGGTTTGACAGGACAATTTTACTTGTTATGAAAACCCCATATATACTATAACAAGCAAGTTCATGAATAATTTAGCAGTAGACAGAGGCAGACATGAGTGAGAATCATATTAAAAGTTCATGCAACATACAACTATATTTCTTTACTAAGAACTTGAATTGCTACTTCTTGTAGGTTAGTGCAATCATGAGGAGCCAAAAAAATTTCAAAGATCTTTTAGAAGAACTCATGAAACTCAAAACTAGACGCAAGGGGTAGAAGAAAGATGAAAGAATTTAAACTAGTTAAATTATTCTGAAACTGGAGCACAGAATCATACTACTGGAAAATTTTCAGCTCTACATGAGAAAGAAGATAATTGCGCAAATACTAAAAATCAATTTTGTGAGCATTTTACACCTAAATAATGAAGTTTCTGACACATCATGTCTAATGGTTTTGATAGTATTTGCGATAGTTGTAAGTTCAGGTCAAAGTCATGAAAAATATCAGATTAAAGGATGCATCATATACCGGGAGTGGTAAACACAGTTCAATTTGATTTAAATAAGAGGCCTGAATATATGCCCAATGAAGTGGCCACAAATATATAACCAATTAGATTCAAATTAATTTCAAAAGGATGAAAATTTTATCGAATGTTTCACCTAACTGCAGTAGAATATAGAAGTGATTAGTTGATGCGATAAAGGACTTCACATGGGTGATATAATAACAGTGGGCGACTCAACCTTTTCTACCAATCTCTAGAATTATATTATCGTCTGTTTTTACCCCCGTGTGAAATGGCTGGGTTGAACCTCTGCAATATCTATTTACATCATACAGATTAAGGTTAGGTGCCTCATTTTAAAGTTTGCTGAATAAAAATCATGTTATATTTACTAGAGAACAAAGGGAAAAAAGGGAGGAGAAAGAACACACTTCACTTTTTTAGAGTCAATTTCTGCGTTGTCCCTCTCTCCCTCAGTCCTAAAGATCTTAGAAGATTTAGCAAGTTGAGATGATTGATTGGTATCATTCATGATAAAAAAAAGAGTGGATTCCTTTCATGTTGTGTTTATGAAAAGAATTGGAAAACAAAAGGTGAATTCCTGTCGGCCTTAACCTGGGTTTCTTATTAACAAAAAAAAAAAGAATCAGAAAACAGGAACAACCAGATGCCATGGTCGGCTTATTTTTTAAGTTATTCATCTTTGGTTGTTCATTACTTTGTTGTGGTCAGTCTTGAGCTTCCAACCGTTGTTATCTTTCAAGTTTTAACAGTGGGATTTCTTTCTGATAAAAAGTGATGCTGAACTTCATACAGGCTCGACCCCTCCTTATTCATGCTCTTGAAATAGGGGATTGTTCAGAACTAGCGGATCCAAGGCTTGAGAACAATTATGTAAAGAGCGAGATGTTTAGAATGATCGAAGCAGCTGCTGCATGTGTTCGTCATTCCGCTTCTAAACGACCTCGCATGGTGCAGGTAAAAGCAATATTTATTTGGTTTGAAAACATGCAACCATTTAGGAAAGCTTACGTACATATGGACATCGATACATGGAAAATTACATTCAAGGAATTGACCTGGAGCATGCACATCTTGCGGAGTATTTAAGTAACTGTCATCCTGCAAATTATAATTTAGCAGTATCATTGCCTATGTTTAATTTCTCTACTTGCAATATCAATCCTAGCAGTTTTTCTTGCTACTCTCCTCCTGGCTTATTTTAGTTCCACACATTCTTTATAAATGATGAGTAATGCTACGGGGCTCTAGTGTGTGTGCATACAAACGATTCTCTTGTCATGGGGCAGGAAGGCATTGGTGAAACTCATGGCATTTGTTGCTAAACATGGGATCGGTTGATTAGGAATTGCAAAATTAGCAGTTATGGGACCGATGAACTTTTCTTGTGCACATATTACTTGGCTGATAGCTCAGTCTTCACTCTTCACTTGAGGTCTTCTAGTTACAAAATGGAACTTGGAACTGCCATGATTTGCATGTCAAAGCTTGTCTTTTATAATGAAGATGACCCACTTACATTTGATAAATTAATTACTGCTGCACCTCTTTTTTTTTTACGCTTCATGGATGACCGGACCTGTACTTCTTTTTTTTTTGACCCCTTTTTTTAGGTGGCGAGGGCATTGGAAAAAGGAGAGCCGACTGATCTAAGCAATGGGGTGAAATTTGGTCAGAGCACAGTGTTTAATTCTGGCCAGTACTCAGCAGACATCCAAAAATTTCGTATGATGGCATTTGGAAGTGACAGCTCTGACTTTGATGAATCTGGGGAGTATGATCGCCGGAGCGCAGCATGCAGTGGTGAAGTCCGCAGTAGAGAGATACCTCGTGGGCCACCGAATCCACGGGGACCTGGAGAACCCAAGTCAGGGGAGTAGTATAACGGTCATGAATCAGAGACTCGTAGCGTGAATCCCCGAGGCAGAGAGAGCTGTGGAAATCATCAGTGCAATCGAAGGGGATTCCCATGACTCAAATGTCGAGTCTTGAGAGGAGGTTTGTGCCTGCGTTGTGCTGCCTTGAGAGGAGGCAAATTTGAGCCACCAGGCAGACATCGGAAGAAGGGCTACTGCTGTTCTGGATTGCTACGGAATGATGCTAGGCGATCAAAAACAGGGTTCCCAATCCATGGTGACTTAATGGTTATCTCCACAAAGCGAACTAGATGTACCATATTGTGCAATCCATTATCACATTTTTCCATTCTGCATTTCCCCTTTTCCAGGGAGCAGAATCTGGGGTTCTCTCCCTGTTCTTTTCCTGTTACTGATTGTACCGACGCTCGAGAAAGAAAGGATCTGCTTATTTAAATCTTCTGGTCATTGCATGCATCCATGCACTCGTAACTTCTGCCCAAATCTGCTTGTATGGTTTTGTTTTGAAAGTTTTAATCATATTAACTGATACGCAAGCGGTCAAAAACCAGGTTGATGGTTTAATATTACCGCTAGTGATAAAGAGTAAGTAGGTAACCCTTTGTGCCCTCGTCGCAAGCCCTTACTGCATGATTTATATTTATGTTTCTCTGTTGGTTGATATCATCAGGTCGAGGGCAGGTCAAACAATATCATTGAACTTTATTGAGCCTTTATCTAATTCTACTGCTTTGACAATAGGATAAAGCATTTCGGCAGCCTGTTGATAATTTAGCGCATTATTGTTGTGATCGGATCGATTTCCAAACACAATGTTTTCCAGCCTAGTTTTGGCTTTTGCCAAATGAAAAGAAAGCTCCAAAGTAAATCGAATTACGATGATGCCTCTCCTTGCCCGTCCCCATGAGTTTGGAGGGGCTCCTTTCCTTCCTTTTTAGGCCCGTTTGGTTCACGGAAAAAGAAGGGGGAAAAGTATGATCAATGAGAAAGTAATGAAATGCCGCTTGTTTGGTTGGAGTTTTCAAATGAGAGAGACGGAAAAGTTGTATTCCCATGGAAATATAATTTTCATATTTCATGGAAAAGTCTTTCCCATGAGAAACATGAAAAAGTTACTTTCCCATGAGGCAGGAATCACTCAATTTTTATTTTTTCCCAAAAAAACCCTTCAGCATTAAAGAAGCATTAAAGAGGCATTAAAAATCTAATTTTTCTTAAGGGCATAATAGGAATTATACATAACTTTCCTAAGAAAGTGGATGGCCAACCAAACATAAGCACTTTGAAAATTTATCACTTTTCTATGGTCAACTAAACATGCCCAAAGTACTTTCCTAGGCATCCTCTTCCTAAGACTTTGTTTCCCAGGAATCATATTTCTAGGAGGGAAAATGCTTCCCGCGAACCAAACTAGCCCTTAATATAAAAGTAATGCTGGCTCTAAATGCTCTTTACGTACATATATCCATGAAAATAAACAAATAAATTATCTAATTTATATGACAAGATAAAACAATTTTATTTAACTGCAGAATATTTAATAATTCAATTCTGGCATTTATATTCAATGATTAACTAAATCCCTTTTTTCAAAGTCGGTCATTACGTTTACCCATGCGCAGTCCCTATTATGCAGGACCGGGGACTGGAAAAGTGTTCTCCAAACAAAGCCGCCAGAGTTCCAAAAGTTCAAATTGAGATATTTCCACAGCAATCCTGACCAAAGCCCGTGCTATTTTAGCTGATATGTATAAGTCAATCGTTTATCTGATACAGCTCGTTTACTAACCATACCTTACTATAAAAAAGAGAGAGAGAGAGAGAGAGAGAGAAGAAATTCAGGACTCTTTGACCAAGGAGAACAATAATGTAGAGATGTAGAAGAATATGAGGCATTTAAAGCGGACACTAAAACTATTGATCAGGAGCATGAACCTTGAGAAGAAGAGTTAGAAAAAATAACGGGAACTGGTAGACTTTATCACACCGTTATTTTTGAGTTCGTGAAATTCTCTCTCCAAATATACAAAGTTAACTATGGCCTTCATAAAAAAGACGGTAAGAACCATACAGGGCTGTGCTTGCCCTCCAAAATCTGCGATGTTGACTCTATATAAACCACCATTGGAGGATCACAATGGGGTTTGCCTGACTGCATACCTTCAATCAGATGTCATAATAATCTGCTTACACAGTTCTGCCGATATTAAAAAAAAAAAGGGCTTCTGGTGGGAGAGAAATGGTACTGCAGGCTTCAGTTGACTCATTTCTGACAGAGACTCTTGAACACAAAAATTCCGATGCCACCTATTGCCATCGTAAGGATAAATGGATTCACAATCAAATCCAAATCTGTCACTCTAAATCTGTCAGCAGTTCTTCCTCGATGGGTCAACTTTGCCAAGTGCTCATGAACCAAGTTGGAGAGATTGTCCAACTGATGCATGATTTGACGCTGGCCTCTGGTGATGAGTATGAGCTGCTCGTTATAACAAATATCAAAAATCAGTCTCTCATATTGGTGTTGACAGCGAAAAATATCAGGACCAACCAGACATATGATCCATAAACATTGCAGAAAAAATTAATCAAGGAATACTTAGAAATATTAAGTAATGATGACGCAATAAAATTATCTGTTTGTGTAAAAATATGGGCTCTTTTTTATTTCACTGATGAAGAACTACTGAAAGTTAAATGAGTCTAATATCTTGATATATTGGATACAACAGTACCAAAACATGACCACTTAACATGAGGATAGGAAGAAAAGAATGGGCACAGAAAACAACATGAGCTAAGTAGCTGATGCTCCATTCTGACAGAAGTTGACTGAAACTACATATGCAACACAGGAAGTGGAATTTGACAGGTGCCTTTCAAGATGAAGCAGCTTCCTGGCAACTTTGGGTGCATCAAATTCTTTAATTGTACTAGTCTGGAGGCACATGGGAAAGAAAAAAGTTTTTGTATTGACATAGAATTGGAACTTTTTTTTTTGAAATATTCTAATGAGCCGTTTCTTGTTTCTTTGGCAGCACAAGGATTTCCCAGGAGTTCATATTTAAGATGGCCAGACATTTTACAGAAAAGCAAAAAAGGTAATCTTGAAGAATTCTGTTAATATCCAGTAGAGGACTCAATTGTCATGGTTATGCTACCAAGGATTAATCATATCAGATCACAAGCCACCCTTGTACTTTAGAAGTCCTTATACTCTTATAGAGAAGTAGTTGAAACATGAAGTGATAAGGTGGTCAAATTTTTGCATACCTCTTCCATCAATGGAGAATCTTTACTCAATTGAGAGGATGACGATGAATTGGGTAACAAGGTGCCGTTGCCCAAGCCAGACATGAATAAAGATGTGGGTGCAGAGCCATTACAGGTTTCAGAGAGGTTTTGTTGGCTCATCGAAGGTTTCGGTGCACTGAACTTGGAATTCAATTCTTCGATTCGGGAGGTAAATTCATCCATCCTTTCATTCAGAGTTGAAATCTGTTCCGATAGCTGAGCAATTACACCCTAGAGATAAAATCAGAAAACAAGGCAATGAGCAACGTATAGCATTATCTGGCTGCAGGTTGTGATGAGTGCCATATCAGTCAATATAGCAGCGACAAATCTAGGAAACCATAATTATTAAATTATAATTTAGCATCTCGAAACTCTACATAAACATACAGTCTTCTCACCGGGTTGATTGCAGGTGATTCAAGGGTTCGTCCATCAAATGTTCTGCTGGTGATCGAAAGCCTGGTAAGCTTAGATAGATGTTTGTCCCTCTGGGTTGAATAGGAATGTGATAAACCACTGCGAAGATGCACCACCACCACATTAGAGCAATGATAACAAAAGTGGTGTTTCCTTGAAAAGGAAACAATATTAATTTCCAACTATCAGAGGAACCAGCATGGATATCAGATGCGAACACCAAAGCTAAAGAGAGGAGAAATTAGAGATAAAAGTATTATGTAATTGCTTTTATACAACAGATCTATCATGCAAGCAAAATACTGCAAATGTCATGCATTGAATCAAATATTCACTGAAACCTAGCTGTAACCAGAATATATGTTTGCAATTTAAACTTAAAAAAATAACAGTAGGAGATGCATATGGATGGTAAGGGAAATCCAACAGAGGATGCTATGTCCTTTTCAAGATATGCTGTAACATAGTTGCAGTGATAATGAAAGTGTATCAAAGACTCAACAGTTATGTGACACCAGGATCATGGGGACCTTAACTAAAAGTAAAATAAAGCAGAATATTACTGAGAAAGGTCAATATAATGCAGACGGAAGGCCTAAAGCTTCAAGCTTATTTATATAGGAACAATAATATGTGAAATAAAAAAAAATGGAACAAGAAAAGATGAATGATGCGAATGAGGAAATTAGAAGGATGATCGATAAGTGAGTAACAATTTAGTTGTCGCTAATGGACTAGATGGCATGCATAAGCCTAATGGAGTAGATGGCATGCATAAGCCTAAGTGCTGTAAAAAGGATTTTAAGAAAAAATCAACAGACTATTTTGCGATAAATAGATGCTTTATTGCGTAACATTCAGAGGTTTTCTTACCATGATTTGCATGACACTGTAAACATTAAAAAGTAGTGAAGAATACAAGAAAACATATAAAGAACAAAAATCCAAGTAACTGGAATATAATTTTTTTAAATTGCAGGATTCTAAACTGGCCATAGCACTTGTTGTAGGGAAAAAAAGAAAGTACTGGTATTTAAATAAGAGCAAAATTATCACAGTCCACAGATTAAGTGTTTTATCCTTCAAACATCCAAGTTTCTTTTTCAAATCCTCAAATGGTTGCTTCTGTACTTAGGAACATTTTATCCCAAGAACATAGAAACTAAAGGTTGTAGAGTTGTTGGTGGTTGCATCCAATTGAGTAGAATAAATGGATTTATATTCATTTCAGATGTCGACACATGTAGCAATCAAATAGTACTCCAGTTACCAAAACAAGAACTGCAAATGTTTTTTTACTTACCCCAATCACACAGGTAAAATATGACAGAAATAGTAATCAGAGTCACAAATTCGTGTGAAGTATAAATACACAGAGTCACGGATAGTGTTGGTTATATCAATTTCCCAACATGGTGCTGGACTTTTAAAGCTACTAATGGTATTCAAGAGAAGAACTACATTAGTCATTTGTCCATGGTTGAATATACTCATATTTCATGTCCAAAAAATTTGCAGACTTAAAAGTAGTAACTGATAAAAAAGGGAACCTCTTCAGATGCTTATTTCTCATGGCAACCCTGTCAGCAGAGGCTCGGGAAAGCGCTTCTTTGGGACTAGAAACCAGATCTTCATCTATGCTAAGCTTGGTCTTCAAATCATCTGGTAATGCCTATATTTCAAATGTACAAGATGTATAAGATAGGCACCAGACACCAGTACAAGACAAAAAGACAACAGGGAAAATTTATCTATTAGATCTGTTTACAGGAATCCATACCATAACTTCATTCACAAGCTTTTCTAATTGAATCTGCCCAATATAGGTACGGGGAATATACGAACCATCCAAGCCCAACTGCTCCGCTACATACTTGACAAGCAGTCGATCTCTTCCTTGCACCTTTATCAAAATTAAAAGAAGCTTAATGTCAACAGAACTTATAAGTTTATTACCAATTAAAAGATTGGAAAGTTTTTTCAACCCAGAACACGCTTTATAGAGGATGACATGAAATCAAATGAAAGAGAAACCACAAAAGAATACGCTGGCTTTCCCTCAAAGAGATGCACCTTGCTATGGCAGATGCATCTAATGATTTAATTGAACAAAACTACACTTATACACTCAAACACGGTCAGATTCAATATAATAATGATGGTGGTATACATGACTGTCAACTCTGTTTTTTCGAAGTTCTCTCTATTGATTGTCAAGTATTTTGTTGCGACAGAGCTAAGAAATCCCAGAAGAAATGCCCAACAAGTCCAATGATGCTTTTCAATTGTTCAAGTCTAAGACAATCGTTAGTCCTTCAGAATATTTATAACAGATTCTCTCAATGACATGCTAATTGATTAAAGGTTCGGGTTTACTGGACAAACTAGTGTTGCATTACCGTACCAAAGTAAACCATCCTGTACCTTACTCAATCACTCCATTTTCCTGTAGTCAGAGAAAACGAGAATTCAGCAGCCAGAAAGCATTCAAGGCAACAACAGTAACAAAGTGTAATCCCATCAATATTAGCTCAGCTAAGGAGCAAAATTCTACTTAAATGGATCGGTGAAGGTGTGCCCCACACAATCCATAGCTGACCATATTGTGCTGAGTAGGGTATTCTTGATGGTAAGGATGACGATGGTGCTGTTTTCAAGGTCTCAAATGCTTTGGTATATACGAATTTTTTCTTTAAAGCCAGCAAAACAGTAACTCTATTGACCAAATAACAAAACGATCTGCGTCAATTAAAAACACCTCCTGATTGAATCACAGAAATCACAAAACTCCCAAAACTAGAAGACTTGTTTGGTTATTGGTAGAATTCTAGTAATACAGCAATTCTTTCTTACATACTCTCTTCATTATTCTATATCCCACCATACCCTTTTCATCACTGAAAAATACTAGTTTCAGTAAAATCACAAATCTGAACTAGTAATTTGGAGTGAAGAAGAGACTCCAGGATTTGTAAAACATCCATCAAATATAAGTACTCCTTTTTAATCCATACACATCACTGAATGAATTTTTCCTGGCAAATTCTCTTAACTTAAAAAGATCTCAAACTGCACAATGTTGGGTAATGCTGCAAGCCAAACTAGGATGAATACATAATTTAGCAACATATCTTTTAGTGTCAGCAACAAGAATCATAGCGAAAGTGTTCATATTTACAGCTGAAAAATGAATGAGCATAACTTTCAACTGGTTACTAATAGAATATGAGAAATGCTTAAGAAAATAAAAAATGAGAAATGATACCTGAATATAATGTCGATTAAGCTGTTCTAACCAATCAGTCTTCACAGTAACCTTATCATCAGAAAATACATGGCTGCTTCTTTTCAGAATAGCTGCAATGCTGTATCCCAAGGCCATCAACCCACCAAGAAGGCGCACACTAACTTCAAAGTAATCCTAGGTGATATGATGAAGGGATTATCTGTTACCCATTCCTGAAAACCCACAAGTATTTTGTTACCCAAGTTTTGCTGCCTGTTGAAGTCTCACTTGCAAATGGCACAGTTAAACACTAATCATCAAGCAATCATCTAAAATGCCCACAGAATAATCACATATGATCTTATTTCTACTTTAAGATGAAGAGCATCATTAAATGGATAACTGCCCCCTACAGTAACAACTTATGCAAAACAAAAAAAGAGGATCGTTGAGGCCAAGGATTAAAGGTATATAGCACATCCAACCCTCTAGGAGTTCAGCAATCGAGAAATATGTGGGTCAATGCAAGCATGCACGCAAGCAGTCCAAAACAAAAGTACACATCCTATCTAGTAATGGCAGAATGCATGTGCGATATTCTTCAAAAAAAAGGTCCAAGGTTGAATTTATTATCGAGCATCTTTGAGATTAAGAATTTAAAAAATATTTAAGATAGATTGCTAATTGCACAGCATGCACATTCACAGTGATGCTCCGCTTTAGCATACAAGTTAGTTACTCCTAATTAATAGGTTAACTGATTCTGTTTTGTATAATTTTAAAGTACTAATTAAAAAAATCTCAGAAGAATATCATAGCTCCTAAAAAAAAGAAAAAGAATTTTTAGGAAGGAAAGATGGACATTATGGACTATGTGCTCATCAAAGTAATGTGAACTATAACCATCTAGCCTTTGTCCAAGCTATTTAGGCAAAAAGTACGCTACAGTTAGATGAGGCATTGGGCCTACATGTAAATGCTCTACTTAGGTATAAATTCGGGAAAGAAAAAAATACAGAATAAGATAATCAAGCAAAGAACAAACCTCAAACATAAGATTATATTTCCATCCCTGTTTCGCATTCTTAGATAAGATTGGCAAACTTCTGGATCTTCACCTGGTGGCAGTAAGTATATATCATAAGTCTCCTCCATACTTTCTTTGGTGTTCTTGGAAATAACAGCCTTGATTTGATCCACTGATAATATCCTTAATGACTACAATAATAGAAAGCACTTAGTGCTAGCAGCAACAAGAATAGACACACCAGTAAAAGGTACACTGTTGATACCTCAAACTTCAAAAAAAAAAAAAAGGATAGGGCATTAACCTTTAGAATATAAGTTGGATTCTGGAAGCCTGTGAATGGATTAAACTTGTTGATGATTTTTATATGTGCAGTTTGAAGATCTGGTTCAATAAAGGCCTTGTACATTGGATACACCTGCATAAAGTTATCCACTTGAGATACTAGAAAGAGATAAAATTGTTCATTTTACAAATAACTGATAACTGGTTCAACAATAAAAAAAATCCTGCAATTAGATTAGGAAAAAAGAATAAATTATGTGACAAAGTCAAATTTATTTTTATGTCGCCACAAATTCTCTCCTTTAGGTTATACAGGAAAAGAAATAAGATACATTAAAAAAGTTAAATAACCGTTCAAGAGATTTGTTGAATAATTTCTTCAGGTTCTTGGCCAGCACGTTGGATGTCTCTTAAAACCCTTTTCACAAAGGTCAACATGGACACCGCCTGTCACAGAAACTCGCACATCTAGCAGAGGCCGCAACCTTTCACTTAAAGCATAGGTTCCTTCAATAATTACAATTTGAGAGCTAGGAACATCTACTGTCCTGTTAGCATTAGAGGCAAAAAGCAAATTAAGGCTGGCCTGAGAAGCTGTGGCTCAGATATCAAATACATCAAGAATCAACAGATATAAGCTAACAGTCTCAAAGCATAGAGAAACATTCTGCTGTCTGATTAAGCAAAGAGGTATGTCACCTATATCCTGTGCGGCAGCTCAACTTGAAATCATATACTGGGACCTGAACAGACTTTCCTTCTTTCAGACCATGAATGTTTTCCAGCAAAGTCTCATAATCTGTTAGGCGAGGGTCTGTACCAATTTTGCAAAAATGTTAGTTATCTGTCATGAGTTACATTCTTATGCGCCAATTTGTACCAATGGGTAACTGACAAATTTTGCTGGTATAACATCAAAGCCAGATGCATATTGTGAGTTTCAGTGTTTATTGATTGAACTATGATTTCATCTCTCAGCAAAATCAAGTTTGTGATCGGTAAGTAACCAAAAAATTGAAACATAGTAATGCTCTCTAAAATAAAGCAATAATAAATGAAAGAAAGAAGTACAAATACTATCTAAGCTAATCATTGCATGGAATTTAATTATAGCTTCTAGCCATCAACATACACAACTATAAGAGAATATCATAATGAATTTATGATCATGTGAATAGTTTATCCATCCATCTTTTACAAGTAATGTGCATGATTTGATATGAAGATCAAAAGAAAAAATTGATCTTCACACACAAAAAACGAGGCACATTCCAAATATTATCTAAACTAAAAAAGGCCATTACTCGGTTGATGGTCCCGGCAATCTAAGGTCCTGGGAGGAGAAGATTGGGGATAGACCTAACCTTTAGCATTTTTTTGCACAAAGTGGCCGCCTAGGACTTGAACCTGTACCACTGCGCTTATCAACCCAAGCCTTTACCATTGTGCCAAGCAGGGTTTGCTAAGCCATGCCGAACCAATGAGTTTGGGAGTGTAGCGAACCAAATCGGTCAACTGCCAGCATAGGTATAAAGCACCCTCACCTACTAGCCCATGCGTGCGATTCACGACCCTCGCCTCCTCCATGCTCGCAACCCTCAATTGCTCGCCCTTTCCCTGCCGGCATCAAAGATACGCATCCCCCTTCTCTCTCTGGGTAGGGCTAGGGTTCAAGCCCTCTCTCCTTAGCCTCTCTCTTTCTCACCCTTTCTCTCTTTTCCTTCCTCCCCTCCTTTCTCCTCTCTCTCCCTTCCTCTCTGACTCTCTCTCTCTTTCCCCCCCCTCTCCTTCTCCTTCTCTCCATCCCTCTCCAACTCTCCCTATGTTCGTATTCCCTGGAACTGCACGGTATAGGTTGAATCGGTCCCTAACTGGTACCCTCTCTAGTATCGGTTCAGCGAACCTTGGCACCAAGCAATTAGCCCCTCCACATACTATCTAAACTCTCTTAATCAATTCAAATCTAGGAAGGTGCATGTATCTCACATACAAATGAGGGGCCAATAATATTGCATGAATTAGAGTGATGACATGTTTATAAAACCTGCTGGATACAGCAAGTGATCAGTTGCAAGCTCTGAAACCATCTAGGTGCATATCCCATCTTGTCAAGTAATGAGAATTCTCATATATGCAATGGAGATCTATAAATCAACATTTGTATTTTTTGTCATCAGAGACAAATAAGAGTATGGTTGAAGAACAATGAACACAAGATGTTAAGTAGAGAAAAGGTTATGATATTACTTGTAGAAATAGTAATATTCAAAATACATTCAGGAATCAGTTTTCTAATTAGAAGCCCCAATGCAGCAACTGCTACTTCAATTTGTCAGGTTTCCTAAATTTATCCCAAAAAAACTTGTATATGCCCATTAACAATCGCTCTCTCTACCTGAGTTCCAATCACTCCAGCTCCAAAAATTGATCATGATATATTGATATGTCTTGTTCACGCATATCATTGTTGGATAATGGAATCCATCTGAACTCAACAGTGAGATATCAAACAATACAATAAAGAAGTTTTTAGATGCTATTTTTTTCCCCTTCTCCAAATAAGTCTTACATGCACTAGGATCTATTGTCGCTGAGAGAACTGGGATTAAACAGACAGCTGGCTGACTCTAACATCCTGCAAACTGCAATGCGAATCATTATAAGTCGACACCATAGAAAATTGAAGATTTAGTATTTCTGACAAAGATTGACCTAAGTTTTTCGAAATAGAAAAATATACTACCAAATTCACCCTCACATATGATTTAAAGACCACTTCTTTTTTAACCAATTTGATAGACTCAAAACGCCAGTCCACCATTATAATGTTAGTACCTTTGAAGATTTGACCTGCAAGTCTCCTCCTGGGTTAAAGATAAATTCTGTCAAGATTTTGGCTTCATAGATTTCAATAACCCCTTTGCTTGTCTTGCTGCACTCTTCATGAGCAAGTAAAGTTGCCTATAGGAACAGCTAATTAGTTGTTGATCTCTTATAGTCTGAACCAAATCTACATCATGAAGCCAATATTTCTCTTACAACAGCATCTGGAACTTGCTTGTCATCTCCAGCATGAGAATGAAACTCTATGTACTTGTAAGTTCTGAAATGCTGAAGACCTTAAAAATGTTTGAATCCAATTTGAAGCTTGATTCACAATACACTGCTTCAATCTTTGACGCCTATGAAGGATCAACCTTCTCACAAAGCATGCCATGCTCTTGAAATATTGAATTCATATTCAACATCGAGTCCATAATTTATGCACATGGGCAAGTTTGCTCTTTTACAATCTTCAGCAGAAAATATCCTTAAATAATATTGATTCCTGCATCACGGACCAGCTGTAAATCTTAGCACCAGCCATTGGTAAATTTGGTACCGGCCTTGTTCCTTGAAAAGTAAATCACTAAATCTCATTCTGCTTCTGTTCCCTTGTAGCACAGTACTTTGAAAATGTTACATGCCGAAAATTGGTAGTTCGACACTCCCTCTTTGTTGCTTCTGCCGGAATCGTTCTTCATTGCAAATTCTAAGCTCCAAAGAGTAATATATCGCTGGTGGAGAAAATTGTATCCTCTTTGACAACGCTCCCCTCAGTCCATTTTGAGTTAAACTAAGCCAGTAACATAGCACTTTGGTAAGGGGTTTAAATAGCTGATTGCCTCCATGGAACCATCATACTAAACAAAAGCTTAAACATGACAAGAGGCATCACATAGACAGGAAATACATCATGCTGCGACCTTTCTTTCACACTTTCCCCTCAGGAATTACAACATGCTGCGACCACATTCTTTCTTTCACACTTCCCCCCTCTTTCTCTTCATTTTTCAGATGCTTAAAGCTATATTTGGCATACATGTCATCTTTAAATGGTCATGAAAATCTATTTTGGATGAACTCAAGTGTATATATTATTTGGTTAATTTCATAACAGCCATTCAGATATCTAAATGTCCTTAAGAATCATGCTACTGCTAGTGGTATCTTATAAATGTCAACTTTGTAGCAAACCAAGGGTCCTATGATTGGATTCTCTCCTTTAAGTTATGCATTATCTGGTGCAAATTCCTCCTGCTGTTTGAAGTTGGTTTTATCAAGAATTAGGCTTCTAATAACTAGAACTGATCCATATGTAAAACTAAAAACATTTTCAGAAAAGTAATTTCTAAAAAAAAAACTGATACATAGCCTCAAGATCCTTGTAGTTTCGTTGAATTCGATGTTAATATGCATGTAAGGATATTACAAGCCTTTGTTGTCAAAATATGCACTGTGCAGAAACATGTGGACATTTGTATAAATGGAATGTGAAAAAAAAGCAGGCCAAGATAATTGCCTGCACACTTCTCTTATAAGAAATCAATTCTGAGAAAAGAGTTACATTGTTAATACATATTAAAATCAGTAAGACAAAAACTTTATTCTTCTGCATAAAAGCCAAATCCAAAGAAACAAACATGGACATGGAGTACATATTGAAACCTACCGAACGAGAAGTCAATGTCAATAGCCTCTAACATATCATGTATAAGATGCAACATTATTGCCAAAGGAAAGATAATGAAAAGCGTATCCTCGGATACAGTATGCAACAAAAAGATCTTTAAACTTCTTGCTTGACAAATAACTACAAGTAATTCTCAGTTTATATAAAAGTAAAGCATCAACTTTTCTCTTCTTAATCCAGCTTACATTCAAAGCAATCTAGCAACAAGAAAATCTAGTCTGCAACAAAACTAAATAACAAGGCATTATTGGGGTAATACTAAAGGGCACTAAGGAACTGCTTCATTCTTTATGTCAAGAAAAGAAATATCATAACATTATTTTTTAAGAAAATGCAACAAAAAATACAAAATGGTTTAGATAAATAATTTAATTTCTTGGAGAATAGAAGTTACCATCAAAATTGCCATCAATAATGCGACTTGAGTCGTTATAATTGTCCATTGATAAAAGTGCAATGCTTGGCATGAAATTGAGCACCTTCTCAGTAAATACGGTCTTCCCAGCCCCAGAGGGGCCAGCAACACCAACCAAAATAATTCCGTCATTTTTTTGGGCCAGCAATTGGCAAGCACGAATTACTACAAAGAAACCTTTTTCAAAAGATAATGAATCTTGAATTGGAACAATTTCATAACGATCACAATCCTTCCGCTTTACCAATTGCACCTGATCTCTCAAAAGACCTGGCTTTATGCGAGGTGATTCGGCAATGGAACTATCTTGAGCCATTAAAAAGAAGAAAACCGTGCTCCTCCTGTGGGGAACAAATCCAAGAACAATCATATGCAGATGATCAACGGCCAAAGCACACAATAATCAATTCATACAAGAATGTAATGCAAAGAAAACAAAGCTAAAATTATAACACTATATAGATAAGAAATATGGAAAAAAAAGTAGTGTATCGACATATTTTAATACTAAGGTGATTCTAGTTCTTCTAGGTGACTCCAAGGATACCTCAAATAGTATGCTTTTACATACGACCAGGGTTTTATTTCTTTAATGGATGGAACTAAAAACAGTATTTGTTGTAACAATCACCCTAGAGAGTAGATAAATGTTATGTTAGAGAGCATCGAACAAAACTTAAATCACCACGAAGTTTCCAACTGACCCAATCGGGGAGAGGGTTTTATTTTATTGATTGCTTTTCAAGATGAAAAAATTGGTGAAAGTAGGGTTTAGATCCTCTCTTTTTTTATTGATCATTCATAAACAGAGATATATAGTCTCTATTGATCATTCTTGAATTTACTCCACATCAGATTAAAGATGTCATTGTTCCTCATGAACGAATTTCACCAAATAAGAGTGTGGCTAGAAAGCTTAAGGCGGGCAAAACTACCTTATGGATACTAGATTATCCATAGATAGTAAAATAGATCTCTAAGAAGTCTAGCTAATTATCCAACCTCTTGATTCGAGATTCAACTTTGAAAAGGTTAGAGAGGATGATTCTAAGTGCCCGTACGTTGCTCATCCTTCTTATTGAATGGTAGATCTTCGTCTCCAAACATAGGAGACAACTTCGCAACAAGAATTGTCGGTGCTTGCGCTAGCATCGCCAATCAAAACACAATCTCGATGAGTTCAGCAATCTTTTCTTTTAATTATGTGAGACATCCCTTCATCTCATCATCCATCAAAATAGAACTAGCAATCATACTTGCCTTTGTCCTTTGTTCTACTTCAAGCACTAATAGACCTTCTCTCATCTGCTTATATTGCTCGTGTGTCTAAACCATACACCAATGTCCTCACAGATGTAGAAGACCGAAGCTCTAATATCAACTTGATCCGATCGAGAAGGAAGAATTTTCTCATCCCATTCAACTTGAATCTCTCAAAAACATTTAGAAAAAGATAAAAAATTGATGAAAAAAGTTTAGATCTCCTTTTCTTTCATCGATCATTCATAAAATGAGATACATAGCCTCTACTTATAATAGTGAGGTCTGTCGATTCTCCTTCTACGACTAGCTTTCTAGAAATAGAAAATAAAAAAACTAAATTCTATAGGAGGTAGATTCCGACTCCTGCATTAACTTTGCTTTCTGTCACTCCGTCTAATTCTTTCTGAATTGAGAAATATGCCTGATTAAAGTTATTCTCGAAAAAAAAAATCAATTTAACCAGTCACATTCAGGATCTAAAAAATGAAATTTGGACCTAATCACTAGCTTTGTGGCCCCTCTTAATAGCAAAAGTGGTCCACATTGAGTCTGGTGATCCTCCTGGATCACCAAAATTATTTTCTACCTCTCATCAATTTGAGACAGTCAGATTGGTAGCAACCAGCTTTTATTCCTAGGCTCAAGTCTTTGATCAATGCTTTCCTTGATCCAATAGCACATGATAGGTCTAGATCAAATATAAAATAATGTAAAATAGAGATCCTATATCAGATTACAAATCATGAGTTCAGACAGGAGCACTTGCACGCATGATGTGTCAGATGAACATGTGTCAGGCTCAAAAGAAGGAACAGAAAGAAGAAAAAAAATTGATGGCAGAATAATAAGAACTAAATACTGATAAAGTTATACAAAAGTAGTGAAGGGAAGTAAAGGGCTTGCTTCTCAAGATACATTAATATGTGAAACGTGTTAAGCCTTTTTCTAAGGCTTTCCAAGCTCTTGAGCAACATTCAAGGGCCTTTAAGCAATTATATCCAATTATCATAAACCAGGGTGTAGTTTCCATGATGACAAACATTCGAGAAACAATAAAAATTGGGAAATAGGAAACAGGATATGTTATAAATTATTGTCAAAAAATTACAGATATAAATGAATAGTTACAAATAAATGATAGATAAACCCAAAAAGTTTTGTTTGCAAACAAGTAACTTATTGGAATAAGGACTCTCTCCTCTTCCCCTGCCCCCACTTTTAATGTTTCCCTCCAAATCCGTCTCACTCTCCCCCTTCTCTCTCTACAAGCCAATCCCATCTGTTTAAAATTATTTCCTTATCTTCTTATCTAACTTGATTTAGTTAAATTAAATAGAATTCTGATTTGGTTTGAAATCTCTTTCCTTGCCTTCCCAATCTCTAAGTTGATTCTAATTAAAAGAAATTTAATATGGGGAAGTCCATGATCTTAAGGAGTCCAACCAAATAGTTGAATGTAGCCCAAAATCGTGAATGAAATCTGAGATCGTATGAGATACAACATATTAGTTTCCTTGAGAAATGAGAATGCAGATTTTACATTTTTTTGAATCATGTTTTGAATTAATTTCTCAATTCAGTCTCTCAGAAAATCTCTGTTGGAGTGGGAAATGCATTTCTGGTGCCTATAGACAAGGGTCCTAATATTAGATGATACAACATGGTTAGTTTGTGTCTCTATTTATTAGAAATAAGAATAGTGAAAAAAAAAAGTTATAATGAGAAGAAAGAAAGAGTAAAGAAATAATAAAGAAGTGATGAAGGTGAGAAGAAGAGATGTTGACTTGGACAATCTCAAGCTCGGGATA
Organism: Phoenix dactylifera; assembly: GCF_009389715.1. Lineage (NCBI taxonomy): Eukaryota > Viridiplantae > Streptophyta > Magnoliopsida > Arecales > Arecaceae > Phoenix > Phoenix dactylifera. Next base: position 1,182,324 of record NC_052397.1, on the reverse strand, counting down.
GAGTTGATAAGATTTAAATGAGAATCAGCATCAATGGGTATCATATCGATAATTTATATGTTATTAGATATTTATATTCCACATTAAATATTTTACAGTTTTGATTCAGATGTTTTTCACATCATAGTCTGATCAAATACGGAAATACCTAAGGAATTTATAGATGTTTATTATACAACGTTCATGTGCTCTTAGAATTATGGTTCGTTGTGTGTCTTGAGAATTCTATGATCTTGTGCATTGTTGCACAGGGGCTGCTCGATGCAACTGCACATGCTTGGTAGAACTAATCATTCCTACAGTTAAGAAGATTAAAAGTAGACACCGAAAGTCACAAATTGCCCTTCTTTTCTAGATACAAAGAAAGTATAAATACAGGCTTCATATTCACTATATAAGCTTCTCTTCTCATTCACACATTTCTCGGACCCTAAGGAATCTCTAGGCATTTGCTCCTCGTATAGTTCTCCCCGTTCTGACCTCAATACAGTTGCTGGGCAACAAGCATGGTCAATGCAATACAACCTCTGGATCACCTCACCTCAAGAACAAATGTTCCAAATTAGCAAATAAAAGGAAATACAAAGAGGGGGGAGAGGAGGAGGAGGAGGAGGCTTGTTGGACATATATTTAGAAAGAGGCAGAAAAGATTAAGACAAAGGATGCAAATCATGGGGCAGAATCTCAAATAGAAGGTAAGGGCTCTAAAAGGAAAGGTCGTACCAATGTTTGCACTTTGTAGATATTTTTTTGTCATTCCTCCAGATTAAGAGGTTCTCTATTTGTCTCCTAAGTTTGATAACTGAATCACCGGCACTGTTTTTTCCTGGATTTACATATATTTGAAAAAATACTGCTGCATTGGCTTAGTTTCTCTTATGAACCCATAACAAATTGCCTTTCATGTTTTCATAACTTAATATTTTAATTGATTTCTACTGCCACCTATAAAAACCAAACAACGAACAACACCTGTTGAAGAAATAGAGATATAACTCCAATGCTCAGGGTGCATCTAGACTACCCAAATGCATATTGACACACTCTCCAGCCCAGCCGCCTCTATAGCCACCCAAGCCATGATATGTCTATATATGTCTACACGCACAGACTTAATCTTTTTAGTAAGTATATGCCTATCTAGATTCTATTCCCCTTAAGAAAATTCAACAGCAAAAAAGTTCTGACAATTCCCATCCAAGAAGTTTTTCTCCTTGTGTCGAATCAGTTACAATCATCACACATCCAAATGGTTCATATAAGAAAATAGGTTTGACTGGGGAAAAAAAGGATCCCAGACATGTTATTTGGTTAACAGATGAAAGCCATATGTCAAGTACTTCTTCCATAGTTCCACAACAACTAGTTGTCTGTTGCATGTGATCTGATCATAGCCATCTTTTAAATTCCCCATCCTCTTTGGTGCCTAAGGATACGCATGAACAAATTATGATGGCAAGACATTAAAACTAACAACAGATATTTTGTAGTTTTACATTATCACAGACACCCATTCGATGCTTTTTCATCTTTGATCAGGTCGCTGCAATAGTTGCTCCAAATTCTGGTCAAGTCGAGCACAAGCCCTTAAACTAGCCTGACTCAAATTTAGCCTTTTTACTCGAAAAATATACTCATATAACATCTCCAGACACTAAAACTCTCATTCCAGAGCACCATAACTCAATTCTACAATCCATCAACACCATGTTTCACATTATTAAAAAAAAAAAAAAATCCTTCTAGATTGTCCAAAATTTTAAAAAAACAAGGGAAAAAAAACTAACAAATTTTCGTATGCACTCGTCCTCGTCTCTTATTGCATAGCCATTGTTCGTTTTAAATTCCGTCCTCTCCTCCTTTCTTTGATGAGTAAAAAACCGAAAATCTTGTCAAGATTAACCAAAATCTATCCAAAAACATTCAGAAATTCCATATTGCACTCAAATTTCAACGAGTAAAAGGTGCACAAGGAAAGAAGCATTATTGATCTCGTCATCGTATTACTGAAAATTTGATTCCCATGCATTAATCTCTTCGAGATTGGTCCGCTTACCTTCCGCAAGAAGCGACTCGGAGTCGGGAGGGAAGAAGACGAGGGAGGCGCGGAGGCCGGAGACGGGCGGAGAACGTCGGCGGCGGCGGCGGCGGTGACCGAGGCCGGGAGATCGCGGAGGCGCGCGCGGTGAGAGGCAGTGGATGCGAGGGCTTTTTAATATCCGGAGCGAGAGAAGGAGGGAGGAGAGGAGAGGTGGGGGGCCACCAAACGGAAGAAGCCCCGGTGAGAGAGAAGAAAGGGAGAGATCTACGTGAGGGTTCCTAGTCCTCCAATTTTCTTCAGCTTTGGTTTTGTTATTCTGATTTATGTCAGACGTTTATCTGTGATCCGACGGCTATTATTGGAGGTATATGTACCTCCGTCTGTAGGGCTTCTGCGGGAAAACTGAAAAAATTAGAATATAAGCATTGGTTCGGACATGTCAGATCCTGACGATTCGGAAAAATTGTTTATCTGAAAAATAATTATAAAAAAATATTATATTTGGTTAGTAAAAAATTTCAAAAAATAGGATTATAAAAAAATTACTGTATTTGATTGGGGGTAAGATAATTTTATATAAAAATAGTAATAAATTTCCAACAATAATTTAGATAATGACAATTTTTTTAATCCATTTGTTGTGCCACTTACATAAATATTATTGGCTATTTAAAATATTAAAATATATTTACATAAGTTAAGAAATATTTTTAAATTAATTATACATATATTAGAAAATATATTTCTTATTATAGATAAATTTAGTATGTTTTGGTATATAAATAAGTATATTAATTATTAATCAATCTAATGTTAGATTTATTGATAATTAATAAATATATTAATATATTAAATATATTTTTGATGAATATATTTATAATATGTCAATATAATATTAATATAATATAATTAATATTAATTATATTCATATAATTGATATAATATAAATATAATATCGGTGAGAGTGTTTTCCTAAAAAATGATATTTTTATATTACTGCAACTCAATAATCCAGCATGAAAAAACTAATACCATCCTCTAGATGGTATTTATTTTATCTTCTCTTTATGGAACCTACCATTTATTTTGCCATCTCTCTCCTCCATATTTCGTATCAAACACAGTAATTTAACATGTAATTTAATGCTAAATTATTCCCAACCAAATGAGCCTAAAGGTTTATTTTTCATATGATTATACTATCTCGATCCGAAAATTTTATAGGATTATCGGTCCAATTTTGCAGAAAAAATCTAAACAAACCCTAAAACCTTTTTTTTTTTTCCTGACAATCTACTTTGTGTTTACATCTGCAAACATCATATTATTCTTTGTAATGTGTTTAACTTTGTTGCATAATAAGTCCATATCTTCTCAATTCAGAAAAAAAGTCCGTATCTTCAAATAAATGCACGTATCCATAGGTTATAAAATGCAGATTTATTACTATTTATTGGAAAATCCCCTGCCTTCCAAAAAATGCACGTGATTTGCGCCGGCTTATTTCAAGCGCATGCACGAGCCAGTTATTCCTGAATTAGAATAGATTGTAACGCTCCAAAAAGTCCAAAATGGGGGATTTTAGGAAAAAGAAACAAGAAAAGATTTCCCTTCCAAATATTCCAACATCCAAAATTTGTTTAATTGTAGTAGTTTGTAAATATTTCTCTTGTTCTTGAACGAATCCTATTGATCACATTTATCAATTTTTTGTATAGTTTACTTTCACAATATTTATTTACTCATAGTAGTCCAACAAACAAATAGTTCGCTTGCTCTTGAATGAATCTTTTTGGTCCTATTTGTAGATATCTTGACATAACCAACTTACATGTGATATAACGCTTATAGGGGGGGGGGGGGGGTGTAATGCAAAAATCCATCTTCAAGTTTAAACTAATATCAGGAAATCAAATCAAAACTATATTGATAAGTTTTAATAAAACAAATTTATAAAAATTCAATATGAATGAGTTTGAAAAAATGATTGTCTGGTTATTTTCCAAAAAATCTGTTTTGCTAAAACCAGCCAGTTGTAAGATCTGAAAAAAAAAAGGTTCTACAAAAACAGGCCCTGCCCTGTTTTCCATGGTTTTACAGAAAGCATGTTTTACGTTTTACTAGTTTTAGAAAAACTTTCAAACAACCAAATGGCCTCTAATTGTAGTTCGTAGACTATATGCAACACGACAGGATTTTTAAAATGTTTGTTTCAACATTCCATCGTCTAGTTCGAAGTTGATCCGTACCTTTGCATTGCATATATTATTTAATCACTTAAAGCCAGGTATACTCATATGAACCTCATATTGTGCTCTTAAGACATTGATTCTTTCTATTATTTTTCTTTCTCGGTGCCGCGCACTTTATTATTTGTTTTTTGTTTTCTTTGCAATGTTGGTGGAATTTTATGAATCACGAAGTTTTAAACTTCTTAAAATCTTCTTACTGTGTTTTGTAGACATAGGCTAGTAGGTGAATTGGTTAACTTAGTTGTTCTTCAAAAAGCTACCTCTGGCCTATGCGGCCCACCATTCAGGGTAACTCTCTAGTCAGAGAAGGAGGAGTTGCCACTGGCACTTCGTGAGCTAGTGTACTTTGATTTTATTGGGTGTATTCGTACATGTACTGTATAATGATCCCACCACAGCAAAAAAAAAAAAGCTGCCACTCGTTTCATTGGCCTAAAAATAACAAACCCAAGACAAGACATAATTAAGAGAGCAAATGTTTACGGAATTTGCTCACAATTGTTACAGTTAGCTAAATATGAGCAGCAAGAGGCGACAGAGCTATCGATTGTTGGAACTGTCAGCCTTTATCGACATATATTAATTCCCCTCCTTGGTCGGTGGCTCCTCTTCGATTAAGAGCGAGGTGGCTCACTTCGGTTGGTCGGTTGCTCGGCTGGGGCCGAGGTTGTTTTTCCAGCTTACGTCCGAGATCAAGGAGGCAGGTTTAGCTCAAGGTCGATATGTCCAATATCTCCTCTAACACATGCTCTCCACTTTTGAGGCTAAACTGCCTTCTAGTTTGAACGACAAAAGTCAAGTCGTCACTTCGATTGAGGGCGAGACTTTCGTTGTGGGCAATAAATGTGATGATCTATCTTCTTGAAGCATCATGAGAGCCTTGAAGCTCTCAAGGTGACCTAGGGGATCCGAGGTGTTGTCGTATTGCTCTATTTAGAGCATCTTGAACCGAGGTGGAATCGGTTCCTCTATGATCTACTTGGTAAAGGAGGGCTCAAGGGAGAAGTTGAAGTCGTTGTTCGCCCTCAAGGCCTCTCTCTTGAGGGCTTGAATTTGTCGGCCCATTTTTTGATTCTCCGATCGAGGTCGGCATCTCGCCGGGATGGAGGCTTCATGCGGCGAGGAGGCGACAAGGTCGGAGTGGAGTCCTCGTCGGAAAGGAGACTTGGAGCACGCCATTTCTCTCCCGACTAAGACTGCTCCGCTGGGAATGCCGACTCTAGGGGCCGCTCTGAGACCTGATCTTGAGAGCGGTGGCTAACCGGACGCATATTGTGCGCTGGTGACTGAGAGTGGTGGTTGGACTGGCCGGATTCCGGTCGTGCCATTATTTGCTGTAGGCCTTAAACCGCTGCGATTAGCTCTTGTACCAGTTAAATGAGCAAGTTGAACTGCTCATTGTCTATAGGCGCGACGAGTTGCTATGGCGGAGTAAGTTTTGGGCTCTATAATGACCCTCTGAAGGTTGGAGCGTAGCGTTACGAAGCACGCGATGTGCCACAGGTTCTTCGTGACTCATGCAGGTTGTCTCTCTCTTCAATGGATATCGATGTTGCTAGGGGTTGGGACTCTTCCTTCAACACCAATTTGTTATTGGCGAATTCAGGCCGGGGTCGAAGTGAAGCTCGGATGATCTTAAGATCGGCTGGAGAAGTTGAGTAGCCTAGTCATGGTGCGGGGGTGGATCTCTTCCAGACGTGCCTTGTGGAAAGTCCACTTGCTGGAGAGTTTCCGGTGGGAGACCTTTCGATACCTAAGTTAGAATAACGAGGCAATAATATAGAATAAAAAGAATTTCAAGAGAGTGTGATCTTTGAGAGTAATATTGCATACATATCTAAGATCTCTTGGGCTGCCCCTTATATAGGGGTGCCTATTGTATCATTATCGGGTTTGACGTGGCGTGCAATGATGACCAGGTAATGACCAATAGTATAGCCGTGGTGTGGAAGCCAATCCACATGAGCGGCAAGCAATGCTGGTGGGGCGCAAGTCATGGTGCTATCATAATTGTGGGCTGCCAAAGCTGTCGGTTGTTGGGACATCAGCCCTTGTCGGCTCGGATGGGACTGAGATAGCTCACTTCGGTTAGTCGGCTACTAGACTGGGGGCCTAGGGCTGAGGTTGTTCTCCCGGTTTACGTCCAATGTCAAGGAAGCAGGTCTGGCACGAAGTTGAGATATCCAATATTTTTTCAAAGCATCCGATTGTAACCAATTTATACACACCAAAACCAAAGGCTTTACCAAACAAAAATATATATTTTAAGTGAGAATTAAAACTCATGATGTTGTCACAAGGAAACAAATCCTTTAAATAATATCCATCATCTCTCTAGTGCTGATGGAAGATCGTCTATCCGTCAATTGTTGTATCAGATTTCCCATGTCAACATAGGATGACCCACCCTCCCCCATTGTCCCCTTTGCCATCCCTCCTAGCTCCGTGGCGCGCCTCTTCATGCCCTGTGCCTCCTCTCCGCCATCCATCAGTCGCCGCAAGGCCCTCTTTATCTGCAGTGCCCTCATCAGCTCCTTGTCATTGGACCTTGCTCCCCATGATTGCTTGGCCCCGATCTCGAGCACTTTTTTTTTTTTCCGTTTTGTGGAAACTGCTACTCATTTCATATAGTTCTAACATGAGTATAACCTGCCAGATCACGAAAAAGCAATAAAGATAAAGAAGTAGGAATGCCTGATAGTCTGATGTAGATGTTCAAAAAAAATTCATGAAGTACCGATCCCAAGCACCTCTGCGATCAGCTCATTGTAAAATATCAGAAGTTCACAAAAAATTCCCGAAGTACCGGCTACAAAGGAGGATCCCGAGCACCTCTGCGATCAGCTCATTGTAAAATTTTGGTATTCGTTTTATTTTGCACGTCATGCGGGAAAATCGGAAAAGCCATGGGCTGGTGGTTTAGCCGACCCGGTCCATTCTATTCTCTTCCATCCGACCGCACTGAGACAAACCGGTCGGTGCAAGGCAAGTCCGATACAAACTAGCTGAGGGCTGTAGCGACTCACACCGAATCCCCTCGCGAGCCCATTTATGTGGCTTCCCTAGGGTTTTAGTTCTGTGATTTGCTTCGCTCGCTTCTGCCGCGAGCCGCCCTCCCTCGATCCAGAGAGCTTCGCTGCTTTCGCTGCGATGGTAAGCTATCTCTCCTTCGCCTCTCGTCCTCTCGTTTCTCCTTCTGCCTTCTCGATCTCTTCTCCTCTCTCTGTAGGCGTCGGAGAAGAAGCTTTCGAACCCGATGAGGGGGATCAAGGTCCAGAAGCTAGTACTCAACATATCCGTCGGAGAGAGCGGCGATCGCCTCACCCGCGCCGCCAAGGTAACCTTCTCTCACTCCCCTTGCTCCGGTTTGATCTTTGTTGGAATCTTATAGGAACCGCAATCGATTGCGGATAGAGTTCTGTATGGAATTTGGTTAAACTAAGATGCAAGGTTAAAGAAAAGAGCTCATGTAGTCAAAAATCTGACTGTTTGTGATTGTTTTGAAATGGTGAGAAAAAGGATGGTTTGACCAAATTGAAATGTATGATGAAAAAGAGTTCTCTCTTTGTTTCCTTTTTTGGAAAATAGTAAATATAGGTGCTTCATCTGGTGTTGTAACACCAAATGCCAAGATGGTGGACTGAAAAAGTTTGTTTCATTGGAAAACATTTGGATTGGACCTCTCAAACGATGCTTTATGCAAAGAATCAAAATTTCACTTGAAAAGAGATTGTTTCCTCCAAGTTTCATCATTTCTGTAATGATGAATGGTCGTGGAATTAAACTTAACATTGGATTTACTAATCAACTCTTTGTTTCTAGTAACGGGTTATATTAGCTATGATACATCTGAGGAAATTTATAAAGATAGCTCCGAGATTTGTTTAACATAAACCTCAGTGGGTTAAAGCCAAGGAGAGGAATATAGGCCAGACAACTAGAAAAGATCACAAAATAGTAACTGGTTGCACCTCGCTCTTCCATGTCTATGATTATTTCCTAAAAGAATGGTTTTATCAGTTTGCTGGCTCTATTTTCTTTTCATGATTTTTTTTCCTTCATGTTGAAACTGTCGATGAATTTCATGCTAACTTAATTGGTCGTGCCTTTAGATAAGGTGACCTTGGGCAACAGCGAATTTAGAAATGAACTGACCTGACCTTGGGTTTTAACATATATATATATATATATATATATATATATATATATTTCCTGTGTTTTTCTGGCAAAATATGTTAAGAGAAATCATGATCTCCGTGCTGCCATTTTCTAAGCAAGTTATCTTGAGGATTGTGTTCGTGATAATCTTGGATATGAAGTTTGATACCAATAGTCAGTCATTAAGAGTTCTGACTATCTTATTTGGGAAAAATATTACCATTGTTATATGGATTAATTGTACATGATTATGCTTTGCTTAGCATCAAATTAGATCATATTAAATATTGGGCAGCAAATATGTAATGCCAGTTACTTGATAAGTCTTTTCTTCCTCGACATGAGGGACTTCTCTCTTGTTCATGCCATTGCTAACTTGCTAGCCGTATGCATTTATTTTCTTTGTGAAAGTTTGGGGTGGTGAGGGGAGTTTCCCTTAGACAAGGTCAGCAATGTTTGACAAGGGTATTGACAGCCATACTGTTGTGCTAGAATAGAGTCTCATAGAATAGTATCATTTTAACCTCCCTATGCTTTTGACAAGGTTACAACTTGTCCCACTTGCACAGCATTCTAGGCATTTGCAAGGGGTTGGAAATTATTTCCTAGCATTAATGATGTTTGAACATTTAGCCTTCAAATAAAACTTAAAAGCTGGCAAAATATGAAGATTTTCTTAAAAGCAGCTTAGTGGTATTTTCTGATTTTTTTTATGGGGTGAATGGATCATGACAGTTAATTTCTACTTTAAGAGCATAGATGTAGTTTTCCCTAATTAAAGGTGAGAAGATAGCCTCTTGGTTGTTATTCAGAGAAATCCTGTGATAGATTTTCCTGGCATAATATGGTGGTCATTAGGAAATAAAAATCTGCTTAAGGATTGGAGCATAAGTGCATCCATTCAGGCACAAAGGTAATTATTTCATTTTGGTGGTTTCCCACCCATATTGTTCTTCAACCTTGCACCAAAGGATGCCTTGAAGTTTTAAGTCCCTCTCTTTATGCTCTTCATTATTGGTGTGGTCTACTGGTATTTAGATTGTTTTATGGTGTTTGGTACATGGTAAATTTTTTTTTCGATGCAATGAGAGTAGGGGTGATTGATGTAAACCAAAATCACAAGAAATGCTTCAGGATAAAGCGCTTACGAGCTTCGCTTCCAATGTCTTTCTCATTTCTATATAGAGGAGGCACATCTGCCGTACATGGGAGAGTTGCTTTGTGGTGTTATTACTATCTTAAGGTGTCTAAGGTTACATGTGGCAACTTAAGTCCTTGATTCTCTAACTGCATATGATTATTAATAAGCGGCATCTACCCAAAGGTGGCTGTAACATGTTTAGGTTTGCCATGCATTTAAGAGTTGCTTTGTGGTGTTATTACCATCTAAAGGTTCCGGCAGTTATATTTTGCAACTTGAAGTCCTCGATTCCCATAACTGCATATAATTATTAATAAGCAGTATTTTCCCAAAGGTGACTGCAACATGTTCAGATTTGCCATGGGTTTTTTGAAATTTGCCTTGAAACAGCCTCTTTTTTTCCCTTTTTTCGTTTTCTTTTTTGGACATTAGAGACAAATGCAGCGGTTCAAAGTTGTTCAATGGTTAATAGTTGTCTCATAGTTTGTTTTTTCTGAGTTCATGACATAAGATTTAATTATATTTTGTATGGCTTTTCTAGTTCTCATTAGTACCGTGAATGCTTTCTGTTGTCAATTTGTAATATTCATGATATGTTTACAGGTGTTGGAACAACTGAGTGGGCAAACTCCTGTGTTCTCTAAAGGTTGGTGACTCATTCCTACAACATCTGCATGTAAAATTTTAAATTCTCTAACTACATATCCATGAGAATTCTTTGATTATGCAGCCAGGTATACTGTTCGGTCTTTTGGGATCCGGCGCAATGAAAAGATTGCTTGTTATGTCACTGTTAGAGGTGAGAAGGCAATGCAACTGCTTGAGAGTGGGTTGAAAGTGAAGGAATACGAGTTGCTGAGAAGAAATTTTAGTGATACTGGATGTTTCGGCTTTGGAATTCAGGAGCACATTGATCTGGGAATCAAGTATGACATTATTCATTCATTTACATTTTCCTTTTACGGTCCTTTTTTGTTGACACATAGGAAAAATTGTGGATCACAGCTAGCCGATAATTATACAGTTTACTAATACATTTTAGTTTCTTGAACAAATGTCTGGAAGTTAAAACCTTGATTATTGGCACCGCAATCAGCAGGTGTGAAATGGGAGGCATAAGTGGAATTATCTCCTAACTGGCCATTCCTAGTACATGATTATTGGATCAGACGGGTTGTGATGAGGAATGCTTCTTCTGACACCTCTTGTATGAGAGGGGCACAATGCAGGCCCTTCTTTGAGCAGAGTAGCAAACTTCTGAGCCTCTGTTTCACCACCTATTTTCCCTTTGTATAAAGAAGTTACCATGACAAAAAAGAAAGTTGATATCCCAAGAGAAGCAGAATGCTGTATATTTTCTGTTTTCCTCCTCTTTTTTATTGGTTTAAATGATTTTTTTTATTGCAGTGGCTATGACGGAGTTTTGGTTGTTTCTGACACCTCTTGTATGCGAAAGGTTTTCCTTAAACCCTTCCTTGATCACATAAAACAACCATCTGAGCCCAGTGCATTTGCACCAGTTTTATATTCCTTCACAGAGCTTTTTTTTTTTAGTTGTGCATACTTTGTTGGCAAAACTATCTATTGCACTATCAAAATTTTTTACAAGGTCCTTGCTCTATTCTTCTTCTGATAAATCTTTTTAGGTAAGTACTGCTATGTGTAGGGCCTGAGCTGAGAGGCTTGCCAGTCCAGTTGGGAGATCTATTTTAAGATGATTTCAGATATTATTGTTTTATGATTCCATGAAGTTATTAGTTGGAAAGAACACTTTCCCAAATACAATTTATGATTTGTGCACAGGTATGATCCTTCCACGGGCATATATGGGATGGATTTCTTCGTGGTATTGGAGCGTCCTGGCTACAGAGTTGGCCGCCGCCGCCGCTGCAAGTCTCGTGTGGGAATTCAGCACAGAGTTACAAAGGAGGATGCCATGAAGTGGTTCCAAGTGAAATATGAAGGCGTCATCCTTAACAAGTCCCAAGCTACTTAATCTTAGATATATTGTTTAATTGACATATTGAAGGATCCATCTATTTCCTGCGTTTTTAGCTTGGCTGTTTGAATTAGTGATTCTGCTTGGTGACTTCTTTTTGAGGACGTGGTTGTTGCTATAACACTATATTTTGAGTCAGTTATATAAAAATGACCTGGATTGGAAGTAAAATTTTCTGGACTTCAGGTAAGAAATAGATTGTTTTGGATTAGTTCTATTTTTCATCATCTGTTTATTGAAAGACTGTTGGAGGCTTTTGGACTTCCATTATGAATTCATGGAGCCGGCAGGGAGGAAGAGTCCGGCAACCGAGCAGGTGGTTGTCCGAATTGTTGTCTTTTTTTTCCTTTGATGATCAAATAGTTGTCGAATGGCCAGGTCCGGATGGTTTTGTGGCTCGCGGTATGGATACCTTACACGTGACACGATCATACGAACGAGCTGGGATTTTGGCTGATCGTGCGGCTAGGTTCTGCGGATGGGAAGAATTTTATACTTGATAGCATCACATACGTAGGCTCGCTTTGGGCCAAAACATGGCTATGTGCGGCACATGGACGGGGCATTGTGTACTGTCACCCTCGTATTTGCTGGATATGGATAAAAATCTTTGGTCTATATCGGTTATGCTTAAGGAACTGTAACGTCGACAACTGGTTCTTCGTTCTTCAACTGGATAAAGGACCATGGTTCTGGGTACTCAAGATATTGTGTCTAGATAGGACTACTGGATTGGTGATGGGGAGTTGCTCTTGGCGCTCCGATATTTTATTTTTGAATTTTATTGGGTGTATCCGTACTCGTTAGGTATGATCCATCCGCATTAGCAAAAAAAAAAAAAATGCTGGATTTTTTTTTTTTTTTTTTTGTCGTGTGGTAAGCGAATGGGTGGAGTATGAAGTTTTTTTAAATAATTTTAAGATATTTAGTAAAAATTTGGAAATAATTCTTTTATCTTCAAAAGTTAAAATGGAGGTGAATCCAGCAGAAGGCTTGTGATAAAGGGGTTGCTAATGAAGAAAATAAAAATAAAAGTTTTTTTTAATGAATATTCTTTTAAATATTAAATTTTATATGAATGATTTTTTAAAATTAATATTTATTTTTATAAAATACTTTTTCTGCTATTTTATTTTTTTATCCTTATTTCAATATTTTATTTTATTTTTAGTTAAAATAAATATAATTTTAATAAAAAATAATATTTTATAAAAAATATAAAAATAAATATAAATTTTAAGAAGACATTTATACAAATTTAAATTTTTTACAACCTTAAAAATAAAGCTGTCCCTTTTATACCGTCTCAAAACAAGCCGCTCTGCCTGTCCGGGTGTAAGCCCAGATGGTCCGTATATAAATACGCAGAGAAGCTGCCGGATGAAAGGAGAGGGAGAACGCCAATAGTTATCAGTTATAGCAGAGTTAGATTTAGCCGATTCAAGAGGCGAGAAGATGGAAGCGGAGGCGACTCGGATCTTGGTAGGGGTGAACGAGTCGTCGTTGAAGGGGTACCCGCACCCTTCGATCAGCAGCCGCACCGCCTTCGAATGGACGCTGGCCAAGATCATCCGTTCCAACACCGCCGGTTTCAAGCTCCTCTTCCTCCACGCCCAGATCCCCGACGAAGACGGTCAGCGATTCCACTTCTCCTTCTCCTTCCCGTTTTCAACCGTTTTTCTTGCTATTTTTTTCGATCCCTAACTATTTAATTCTATCTCGCGTCTCTTCGTGCCGTTGAGGTGATGGAATGCAATCAAGAAAATTACGGATTATTTCCGTTTCAGGTACTATAATAAAATGCCTAGAGTTATTGCCTGCGATTCTTCTTCAGTTCCTGCTTCAATCGCCCATTTCTTTCACTTACTCCCACTGCGCTCGTCTTTTTCTTGGAAACCCTAAGGATTTTTCTAGTTTTAATGCTTATGACGCTTCATCCTGTCTTATTTTGCGTTTTTTTTACTGATTAATTACTACATAAGTGATTGGTGTCATTAGTTGCAGAAACCGGGAGCTGTTTCTTTTCTTTCATTCTTTTTCTTTTTTTCTTTTTCTTTTTAAATTACCTGCTGGTTGAAATGCTTTTGCTTGTGTTACATATAAAGCATCGACAAATTGTGTCTTTTAAAACTGATTTTTTTCGAAAATATACAAGATAACTCAACAGTATAAATTTGTCTTTTAAAACTGGTTTTTTTTCGAAAACATACAAAATAACTCAACAGTATGAATCATGTGGACCGGTAGGCTAGAAATGAACCATGATAGATCTTAAAAATCGCACGTTTGATTTTAGGTCGTGTTTTTGATTTTCGAAATTGGGGAAGAGCCAAGAATTGATTGTTCAGGTTGTTTATTGGAAAAAACTTGAGCAGCTTCGTACCAAAAAAAAAGAAGCTGAGCCATAATCCCAGCTGAGGCATCTCCTTGCCACCCACAATGCGATCTGTCAACTATTTTCATTCACCATGTTGCAAGGACCATTAAGGGCCTAGAAGTATGAGAGGAGTGCCATCAATCTACACTGCATAATAACCTTCCATTGTTTTTTTATCGACCACCTAACCAGCACCCAACATGAATAGAGAGCTTATTTGTTCCCTATGTACAGGGTTGAAACAGAAGAATCTCTTTATCCAAGTGTAGATTCAGAACTCCAGATTTACTTTCCACCTCAAAAATCACTTTTGTCTCTAAGGTCATTTTTAAATCCATAAATAGGAATTAGTGTCTTGAAATGCCAACAACTGATTCACAAACATGAATATCGTCTTTCTGCATCACATTCTAAGGACCTGCCATGATAATATGCCCTTATAGGTCGGCAAAACCATTTTGTGATCCACATATAGGGCAACACATGTTCTTTAGCAATCATTCAGCTGCATCTGCAATGTAAAAAGCAGGGTTGGAAGCTGAAGCAGTAACAATAAGAAGCCATTGTGATGGCAAAAGCAGAGGCTCCTGCTAGGGTACTAGCATCGGCAACATCTGAAGTCCTTAATTTCTACTCTCAAATTATAATCTGGGCAACATTTGAAGACATTTTAGTTGCTTTTTTTAAGGACAAGCATGAAGAGCTCCCCATTGCTATTTCTAAGAGCAAGAAAATCCATGGGGACAAGGCAAGAGCACTAGTAGTGGCTTGGTTACAACATTTGTATGGTGTGGGCATTTCATACATACTTCATTACCATCTAGGAGTTTGAACCTTTGTCATGTAAATATTTTTCAGATGGTGCCTAGATGTATCTCAAGCTACTATTCCACTAACAAGCATATGATTTAGTCTTGTACATGACACAAATATCTGTGATTGTGTGCCAATGCCCTCGAGGTGTTGTGCCACAATCCACTTAGACAAACTTTATAATATTTTCTACATACTATTTATATAGAATTTGCTAAATTAAGATTATGCTTACTGTACATTACTGTTTAAGTCATAAGACAACATATATGTGTAAAAAAGCTTTGTCAATAAGAAAAATTATTTAACTTTAATTTCCTGCTTGAGTTCGGTCGCATGTGTCCAACATGACACATTCCCTGAAACCATGAAGGATCGTGGGCAAAGTGACTACATTATTGCTTAGCATATGAATGTCACATGTGCTTGCCATACATAGCGAAGAGTTAGTTCATATTATAGTCGTTTAGTATCACTTTCATGGAATATGAAGTATTGCTTCCATAGTTACCAAGTGATTGCTTAGTTTGTTTGGTTATCACATGTCCATGCATTATTAAGTTTGTTTTACGGTCATTGACAACAATTTTTCATTGTGACTTATTTTGTTTAGTTTGATTATTGCCAATAAAAAGGGTGGCCCATTGCATGAGGCTCCTGTCTTCTATGAGGTCTAAGATGGTTTGAGTTGTTTCTATATTTTGAATCCATGACACTCAGGTCACAATGGAGCGGCCTTACTATTGCACCAAGGCTCACTCTCTTGATTATTGCCAAACTTCCTATTTGAGGCATTTTTTAAAAAAAGACACTGCCGGTACAGTTGCTCAATGAGTTTTGTCTAATGTTAGTGAAATGTGCATATTGGTTTTCATTGAATAGTTTTGCCATGTGGTGCTGGTAGAAAATTAGGAATGGTATCTTGGTCTTGATGTCACACCAATGAAATCCTAATTTGTGCTAGCAAGTGTATTTTGCATGAAGGAGCTACATAACTTACTGCATGTTCCAAAAGCTTGCACCACTTCTTTTGAGACTGAATTTTTTTTTTGTTGCCATTGTTGAGTTTCAGATCTCTGAGTTAAATGACAGAATTCCTGACCGACTATTTATGTTTTTGCCCCCTCTTTTTGGTTGTCAACAAAAGGATTTGATGACATGGACAGTATCTATGCATCACCTGAAGATTTCCAAAGCATGAAGCAGAGGGACAAGATAAGAGGACTTCATTTGTTGGAGTACTTTGTTGGGCGCTGCCATCAACTTGGGGTAATACCAATTGGCAAAGCCTCATCAACCTTTTCTTTTCCCCCCTTCAAATTATGCATGTGATGTAATTGATCATTAACTGGATTATATTGAAGGAAGCAATACTGATTTTTTCCCCTTTTCAATGCATTTTATAGATATGCTGTGAAGCATGGATTAAGAAAGGTGATCCCAAGGAAGTCATGTGCAGTGAGGTGAAGAGGGTCAACCCAGATATTTTGGTTGTTGGAAGTCGAGGACTGGGACCTTTCCAGAGGTATTATTCTTGCTCTAGTGTATACTTATTGTTTTGTTGTGGTTACTTTCTTGAGCAAGCAATCCCCCCATCCCCACCGCAACTGCCAACCCCAACAATGAAAAAAAAAAGGAATAAAGTCATAGTTCTTATGACAAGCTGTATTATTTTTTTTTGGCACTTGTCCATTACATTTAATGACCTCAATGCAAGATATGAAACAACCTTCCATAGAGCCCGTCGAGCACTTTTTAGGATTCATAAGATATGGTCTGCTCCGGTCATTATAAGTCATATGTATGTTGACTGCAACTGAACAGACATCATGGATGTAAGTAGAGGCTCTCATGGGACTTTACATGCGAAACAGAAACATGAAAACAATTTGGTAACAGCTAGTAACATCAGGATAACATGCAAACCAATAATTAAAATTTTCAACATTTTACAAATAAGAAAAACAAACCGGGTGAATGCTTTGTATCCTATTTCCAATTGGAGGTTTTCAATCATAACTGCTGCTTGGATCTTAAAGAGAAACCAGAATATTTTCAGATGTGAGGAATGAATTGGTAGCCATTTAGTTGATTGCCTTGTTTCCATGTTTAGTGTCTACTGTGTGTTCTGAATTCTGGTTACCAAAGAGAGATGATGTGTAGTGTAAATGGAGCGATCAAAGCTATTCAACATATGAATCTGGGGAGGGTGTGCAGTAGGGCAAGTGCTAATTTATAGGTTTGATGTTCTTAAGAGCACTTAGTAGACCAAAGCAATGACCTTGAAAGAAACTGCCTTTGCTTGTATAAATCAACGGGAGCAAAGTTAGTCACTGCTGTCTACCGAAAAAAGGAAAATAAAAAAGATAGTTAATTCTAGGTATTTCTAACCTTTTGCCTATTTGGCATAGGGATGGTTGAATGGGAAAGAGAAATGTTGGTAATGCGGACTACTGGGACATGGGACCTGTAGACAGGATTTAGCTCTTTGCTTGGGCTTCATTTCTTGATTGTATCCTTTTCCTCATCTCTTAGTTGGTCATCATTTTGGATAGTGCATTATACTGTTGGCCAACTGTCCTGAAAAGAAGACAAATTGGATTCACTCAAATAGGTTGCTAGGTTGAATTTAGCTGGATGGATTAATTGATTGCCTTCTAGTTTAGCAAGGTGAGGGTTGTGGGATCCTTCTTTGGGACTTGTAATAGAGACATTCTGGTGATGTAGCGTCATGGCCTCTAGTATCACCTTTTTTTCCATAAATTTTGGATACTAGCTGTCTTTCTTGTTGACCTATAAATTCTGATTGTTTTCAATTTTATATAATAGCTTTTACCACATATTGAAAGAAAAATAGTTATGCCAACCTCATGCACTTCATTCATCTTTAGCTTTTTTATGGTTTACAGCTGGAATACTAACCACTTTTTGAAATTGTTGATGCCACATTTCCATTAACTTTTGTTTCTAAGGTACATCAACCCTCTGTGTAAATTGATTTCAACATATGAACTGCTAGAGTCTAAGCTTATCCAGTATACTTAAGCCACAAACTAAAGCACACGTGCATTATATGATTGACTAGATTGATATGATTCAGACTTTAATAAGGTAATTCATAAGAAAATTAACCAAGATGACCATAAACTGAACTTGTTGGGTTGGTTTGGATATATATGTACAAGTTGTTTAGTTTTCAAAACTTTTGTTCATATTACAGTCAAATTCCAAGTAGGACTCTAGTGGCAATTGATCAGAAGGTCTATAGCGATTGAAAGAAACTGTCTGTGTGTATTGATTGTGTTATGCGCTGAAGCTAGATCTAGGGTTAGTAGGTCAAACAAAGAACACACAAAGAGACAAGAAATTACACAGTTTAGCCTATGGCCCATGTCCATGGGTGGAGGCCATGAGTTTCGCTCATTGATGGTGGAAGAATACAGAGGAGAGAAACCCGAAATCTAAAGCTATCAAGTGGGCGCACAAATTATACTTGTACAGACGCCTTAAGGAATTCAAGGGCCTCAGCCCTTGGGCCAAGGGCCCGAAGAGAGGCCAGGCCCTTTTTTGCTAGTGTATCCTCTGAGTACAAGACACACCATAACATATTGATTTGTCAAAAGCGTACAGTAAAGTGTCTTGTGAAGTAATGCGGGGAACTTAATGGCAAATAAGATTATATAATCAATATCAAAGGCATGTCCAGAGAAGCTACGTCAAGTGGTGGATTTGTGGCGGTGACTGCTGTTCTGTTAGGCTTACACCAAGGGCTGAACATGAGCTCTCTTTCTTGTAATAAATGTATTAACTGATATATGCAGCATGAGGTCCCGCACGAATTTACAGCCTAATGCAGTGCTAATTAAAAAGGCAAAAACCTAGGTCCTTATTTGGTTGGAATGTCAAGTGACAGATTGGGAAGTCTACATTCTTAAAGTAAATTGAAAGAGAAGCTCCAGATCAGTTAGGTTCACTCTTGATCTTGAACATGGCTGCTTGACTATGAGAATAAAAGAACACTTGAAAGAATGTGATAGATGAAAACACGTTTAATGATATTTGAGTGAGGTGTGCAAAGGAGAGATACACTAGAATTGCATAATTAGCTATGTGCTAAGACTAAAACTAGAGCTTTGCATGTGCTATGTTCAATGAAGAGGGTGTAGGAACATAAAATGACGAGCACGTGTAAATGTGAAAATAACAAAATGTTAGAATAGGTAAATAGAGAAAGCTACTGACTTGCACACCTGAAATGGTGATAAAGAACAAATTAAGGTGGTACTTAGAGGCTCTTGTTAAGAGGGATTTTTGTGGATACCTGCCAAGTTGGAGGAAAAAATTTAGAGGACAACTGTACGACCATCTATGCTTTATAGTACAGAATATTAGGCAGTTAGAAAACATGTACACAAGATTTGTGGCTAAAATGAGAATGTTGAGATAGATATATGGTAATACAAGAAAAGATAGAACAAGAAATGAAGTCGTTCGTAAAGAAGTAGAGATAACACCAATTGTGGACTAATTGAGAGAACATTTTGGATGGTTTAGACATGTACAATAAAAACCGAGGAATTGCACCAGTACGAAGGAGTGATTTGATAAATATAGAAGGATAGAGGGGTAGAGGTAGATTGAAAATGAGTAGGATGAAGTAGTAAGGAAGGACTTGATATCTCTACATCTTTCAGAACATGTGGTCCTAAAGAGAGTGGAATGGAGGAAAAGGATTCATGTGAACAATAGAAACTAGCTTGGGATTAAAGCTTAGTTAAGTTGAGTTAAGTAGATTGAAAGGGAGAGGATACCTAAAATATGTGATGGAAATCTTGGGGAGGCATTTGTTGAAGCTTTCTTGGATATATTAGCCAATAGTAGGCAAGGATTGCAAACAAGGATTAGTAAAACAATCTAGGGTTTTTTGCATGAATACCCTCCTAAATATCGAATTTTTCATGAATACCCTTACAAAATTGATATTTGTATATATACCCTCGTAAAACATTTGTTTTGCTATTCTGTCGCTTTTTTTATCCTTGTTTTTGCATATGCACCCACACCATCTAACGCTGTTAAAAAATTAACGGTTTCAATTAAAATGACTAAAATACCTTTAATGGGTAGATGTGCAAAAAGAAACATTTATAAGGCAATCACGATGGGGACAAAAAAGTAATTTGAAAATTTTATTTTATTTTAATTAAAATAAATATAGTTTTTATTGATGGTGTTAGAAGAACCCTTATATTAGGGGCATTTGTGCAAAAATAGTGTTTTATGAGGGTACAGAAATAAATATAAATTTTAAGAGGGTATTCATGCAAATTTGAATTTTTAAAAGGATATCCATGCAAAAAACCCAACAATCTAACATTAGATGGGAGTAAACGCAAGTGCTAATGAAAAAGTTTCTCATAGCAATAGCATTTTAATATTTTGATGTAACGTTCATATATTTGCTATTATTATTACTTTTTGATGAAAGATTAAGCAAAAACTAATCACTTTCATTAAGTAAATGAAAGAAAAAGAGATAAAAAAGGACGATAAGAGGGAGATCATCATCATCATCATTATTTATTATTTATCAGCATCAGCATCATTATTTTCAAACTACAGGAAATGCTCATGATATGATGGATGCTCTGGCCCATGTTTCTCACATTTTCCTGTTTCTAAAATACCTGGGGTACATAAAAGATGTGAAGTGAAATGCTTTTTTAAATTACAATAGCAGCGGCTGTGCGTAACATGAGATGATTACATTGTTCACATAACAGAGAAGATGACTCAGTAAGTTTGTGGCTGCTTCTAAAAAACCTCAGAGCATGTCTTACAAAAAAAAAAATCCCTGGGTGCATGAGATACTTAATATGAATTTCTTTTTTAAGTTACAAGAGCAGCAACTTTCTATGTAACATGAGATTTTCACACTGGTCACGCATCAGATGATGCAGTGAATTCGTTGCTTAATGGATATTATATGAACTGGCAAGGTGGATGTTGTATCCTGAGAATGGGCGGCTTGAATGCAGTCAGTAATGTTTGTGGCTTGAATGCAGTCAGTAATGTTTTGCACTTATTTCCTTTTGGATTTTGTATTATATAATTGCCATCAACAGAGTTTCTTTAAAGGAAAAAGAAAAAAGAACAAAATTGTCTTACAATGGATTTTGTCTCAATCAGATTGCTAGAAAGGCATGTTATGGCCAAGCAAAACATTATGTACAATCCTGTAGGCTTGTGTATGTCAAATGATGCATATTTCAGTAGATGCTCCTTTCTATGCCTGAATATTTGTTTCGGCTGCTGATCAGTTGTTCCACGCTCATTTTTTGCAGGGTTTTTGTGGGGACTGTGAGTGAATTCTGTGTGAAGCATGCAGATTGTCCCGTTATCACCATTAAAAGGAAGGCTGACGAGGCTCCACAGGATCCAGTTGACGATTGACTTCCCCATTATGCAAACTTGAAATCAAAACCTTTATTTTCTCAATATCTCACTATCAGAAA
The DNA here is from genome assembly GCF_009389715.1 of Phoenix dactylifera. Lineage (NCBI taxonomy): Eukaryota > Viridiplantae > Streptophyta > Magnoliopsida > Arecales > Arecaceae > Phoenix > Phoenix dactylifera. The sequence goes on along the minus strand of NC_052397.1, from coordinate 1,161,028 downwards.
ACATCAAATGGCACACATTGAAAAACAGAACTAAAGTGGAGAGAAGTTTTGATGGATGAGATGCAGTTATATATGTATGTAATATTGCAACAACAAACAGCGCATGCTTTCTTAAATTTCCTATTGTCATTTATTCGTCTTAGCTCCAGTAAATGTCCCATGATTTCCTTCTCCTTCGGTCTGGATGTTCGATAGAAGTACTGCCTTCCAGCCCATTTTGTCCAGCGGGTTCTCTCTTCCTGGCTTCACTGTGGGAATCCTCGAGTTAGTGGCATCTTAGATATCACTTTTGGTGGCATCAGAGTGCTCATGCTACGCTTTTGGTCGGGAGAGCCGGTGAGCAAGGGCACAGGGGTGACGATCGCGAGAAAAGCAATTATGGCGGGTACGACGAAGAGTAGCCCGGTTGAGCCTCTGGAGTCGGGCGAAGGCTGGGCGGCGATGGAATGTTGTGGGTAAAACCACCAACAGATGTACGTGGTAAATGAGAATTTTGTTGAGTTCTGATGAGAACTTCCCGAGTAGCTCTTGTAGTTCCTAGCGAGGTCTTCCTGCTACACAACCCAAACCCTAGACTGATTATGACAGAATCAGAATAGCAGCAATCCAGGATGGTAACTAATCAACAGATTGCGAAAGCTTAATTTGATAGAAAGCGGTCAATAATGTTTGCCAAACTAATATGGGTATTTTGAAGTGGCCGGGTTCTCAATTTTTTTAATTTCTTAATTTGATAATTAACGTTTACTTACACTCGGAAAAATAAAAAAAGAGAGGGAGATGCTTACAACAAACTGCTTAATTTACGGCGTCTGGATCAAATTGATTATCTTGTCCCACCTCACCATCAAACTGGCTATCCCTCAAAATCAAACTGAATATCTTGCCCCACCTCGCCTGACCATCGAATCTGATAGTCATTAAGGGCAAAAATTCTGAGTCTAAATTTTGCTGCAATTAGCTTGATGGTAATCTTCTATTTCTTAAACAAGTTGTCCTTAATAGAGGCCTGGCTGCTACACCAGCGCATAACCTATTAATGAACTAAAATGAAAATTTGAGACCTGTCTTCCTCAATATCTGCATTTCAGTCACCTATGCCTCCAATAAGAGACTAGGTCAGCTTCCCCAGCACAAGACCTTCAAACATTCAAAATAACAGTCCTTTAAAAAGCTCGGGAAAATATTTAGGTCACCAACAGAGAGAAATCTGTAAATTAAAAAGAAACAATCTTGATACTGTCAACTACCCTACCACCCGATTTTCTCCATAAATGACATTGTATCACAAAATTTTCAAGATGCACAAACACCAGATAAAAGAGAAAACTATGATCATTGTCTGTCATTCGAATGAACTAATCCAAGACAGCAAGCAGTTGCTTGACTAAACACCAAATTAAAAGATCTGGAAGCTGATCTGGTTGCCCAAATAATGACCGAAAGAAACTGTCGTACACTAAAAAAAAATGCTGAACTAGCAATTATTTATCTTGACGCAAGGATGAGCCCATCATATTGACCAAAATTGCAGAAAGAAGCAATGCAACGTCAAGATATGAATAAGACACATTCATGCAGTAAATATGACGATCAAATCAATTGCAAGTGCATATAAAAAAGTAACAACATGGCATAACTATGAAAAATCTGCTTAGCAGTCTACAGAACTTCCCAGACATGTCCCCAGAAAACTGGCCTACAGAGTGAAAATAACAAAGAGACGAGAATCAGAATGGTTCCCATCCAAAAGGACCCCAGGATGAAATTTTAAGACCGAGGCTTCTCTTTCTTTTCCTTGAAGAGTGCCAGTAGCGACACGCCAGAAACCTTCACAACCTTGAACCTTACTCCAGGAATATCACCAACAGCATGACCCTTCCGTCCAAATCCAGCAATCAACACTTCATCCTGAAAAACATACCGTGTCTTAGTGACAATTTCCACAAAAGAAAATAATAATGAAAAGATAGAATTTTTTTTTTTGCATGTATACCCTCTAAAATATATAAAATTATATGAATAGCCTTGTAAAATTGCTATTTGCATGCATATATACCCTCATAAAGTACTTATTTTGCATGCATACCCTTCTTTTACTTTTTTTTATATATAATTATATATGTACCCATACCATCTAATACCATTAAAAAATAAACAACTTAAAATTAAAATAACTGAAATACCCTTATAGGTAGAAGTGCCAAAAAAAAACTTTATATGGATATACATGCAAATAGTAACTTTGAGAAGATATTTATGCAATTACGTATATTTAAGAGAATATACACTTAAAAAAATTTAATAAAAAATGATCAAAATCCAGTAAAAATAATTTATTAATAAAAAAATAACAAAAAATATTAAATCATCTCAATATCAACTCTCATAGAATAAATCATGTTGCTTCTACCAAATTCTTGTCTCAAAACCAAACAACTCAACATTTACAAATCACTAAAAAATATTTTACTAACCTAAGCATCAATAATTAATTTAAATTCGATACGCTTAATTTTTTTTAAAATAATGAAGAATATGTAAATGTCATAGATTTAATAATGATAATTATATCAAAATCAAATGAAAAATAGCATTAGCAAAATGATCACCTAATATTCCAACTTAACCGAATCAAGATCTTAAAAAAGAAAATTGACAATGTGACTCGATCTTTTTTTTTTTTTGACCTGTCAATCCAACTGAATCATAAAAGACTTGACAAATTTTAGTCAAGTTTTAATTTTTTTTTAATTTTTTGAATGTATACCCTTCTAAATATAAAAAAATTACACGAATACCCTCATAAAGTTCCTATTCCCGTGCATACCCTTATAACTTTTTTTTTTGCATATCTACCCATAAGGGTATTTCGGTCATTTTAATTTTAAGCCATTTAATTTTTTAACGATGTTAAATGGTACGGGTATATATGAAAAAAAGAAGAATATATATGCAAATAGTAATTTTACGAAAGTATCCATGCAATTTTGTATATTTAAGAGGGTATACATGCAAATAACAATCAACACTTCATCCTAAAAAACATATAGTGTCTTAGTGACAATTTCGACGAAAGAAAACAATAACTGAAAAGATAATAATGAATGAACCATAAATATAACAGTTAAAAAAAACCTGGTTTTTATGTGCTGTCTGTGTAGATTGCCTAAGCAATATTGCTGCTATAATTTGAATAAAGGTTTACATAGAACTCACATTTTCTTCAATGTAGTTTAAGCAACCATCATTTGGCACAAAGGCTGCAATTTTCTTCCCATTCTTTATAAGCTGAACTCTGGCACACTTGCGAATAGCAGAGTTGGGCTGCTTGGCTTCAATGCCACTGGCAAAAGTGATCCAAGACTTAGCTATTCAAACTTCTAAATAGTAAACAGAAAGTCACAATGAACAGTAAACATATATGTGCGTATATGTATGTGTATCACATCTATCTATCTATCTATCGATATGCATGTATATATATGTATATGTGTGTGTGTATTCATTTATATATGTCGTACATCTTCTCAAGAACAATGCCCTTGGCATGTGAAGAACCGGCAAAGGGCTTCTTCCACTCATTGCCAAGATGGCTTTTCTTGTATGCTTTGTCTGCCCATCTTTGCCGCCTCCTGTGGGTTTTGAGCTTGCGAGCAGCTCCCATACCACGAGTCTTCCTGTTATGGAGGAATGCAGGATCAATGAATGATAAAAAAAAAACCTCCCATATAGATTGTACAGAAAATTGGTACTCAAGTCACAAACCAGAAAATATATAAAGTATCGATGGGCAAACAACCCATAACATGTTAATGGGATGACCTCTAATGCTACAACCGGTTCTAAGCAATTTGCACCGTCAGTAATAATAAAGCCGACAATTTGTCCCTAATAATAAAATCGACAAATCCCTTGGAATTAAAGCTTACTAAAATGACATTATAGGGGCAACATGCTGAGGACTTAATTGCAAGCACAGTATTGTATCAAGCAGCATTTTTAAGGAGAATACATAAAAAACTGCAGAAAAATTACTCAATGATGGCCGCATTTAATGATCACCATACATGCATAGCTATGATATATAAAACACTGATACGTTTCATATTTATTTCTGGCATTTTTGGGTAAAAATCTACCTTTCTAAAAGCACCAACAGAGGACTTGAGGTGTGGGGGGAACCCACAAATGAGCAAAGTTTTCGAAATAGATAATTTAAGTTATCATGAGAGTATGGTGACACATCAAGTAAAACAAAGGACAGGTGGAGCAGAAGCCTGAAGCGACAGCAAAATAGTGAGACCTCAAGAACATAGATCAATAGTTGTAAATCTTATTCTACATGAAAACTATCAAAAATAAATTTCCCTAAGCATCAACTATCAATTATATCAAATATTCAAATTGGCATGAGTCAATGAATGATATTATAAAGTCAAACCAATATATTTAATCGCAAAAATCCGAGGATAACTGGACAAGTAGATGAAAATTAAGAATTGCATTTCTCACCATCACATCTTTGTCCAAATATATATTATTACATAAAAATAGCAACTCTATGAAATCTATATCAAATTATTTGGAAAAAAAATCAATTTCTATGCCACAGATTCCAGTTCTCAACATGTCTTCTTTTCTACGCAATTCTTTTCAATGCTTTCTTTCATTTAATTTATGAAAGATTACAATTCAAAGGTTGACGAGACAACCAGATATAATATATAGAGACAAAGCCTTTGGTAAGAGCCAATCGTATAAGGGTTTCTAGTTATAAAAATTCAACATCCCCGCGCTTCCTAAACCCTAGATCCGTAGTCCAGCCAAACAAGCCAACAACCAAGATACCAATGAAAGAGAGCTCATACGGATCGAAACACGAATCCGAAAGAACGAATCAGACAACGAACAAGATAAAGTTGGGCGACACTAATACCATATTCCAAACCCTCGGAAACAAACATTTGAAAAAAGAAAAAGAAAAGCAATGAAAACATTGAAGGAAGAGCTCGGATTTAGGTCTTCTTGGGAGAACTCACCCCATCTTTATCGGAAGGCTTGCGCTCTCTTCTTCCTCTCTGCGCTTCGGCTACAAGCGGCGGAGGCTTCGGAAGCACAGCGAAGAGGAAAAACCCTAATCAGCCGTCTTATATCGCGGGAGTGGGAGGGTATTTCCGTAATTTAAAGCATTCTTATCCGCGGTCCTGTGGTTCGCAGGCTGTAATCGGGTCGGATCGGATCGGAAACAGGAGATCCATTTAAGTTTGCCTACGTGAACGAAAAATTATTTTTTTCCCCCTTCCTCCTAGGTGACACGCCAAAACATTATTTGGGGAAGCACATCTACAAATCTAATTGGATAACATATCAACGTAGCTTAAAGAAACTAATGTTGATGTACACTGTAATTGATGATATTAGATATTAGGCTGTCGGCCCATATTTGGCCCACTTATTTATTCACTCATACCAGCACCTGGCATGTTTGTTGCAACTTATATGGATGGGTATTTCCAATCACATTGAAGACGTTCTGTGTTATTGTTGATGTATTAGAAGTAGCATCATTAAATTTGATCCAATCTGAGCTAAGTTAAAAGTGTTAATGATATTATATTGACAAGTAGATCCTATTTTTTGCGTTATTTGTATACCTACTTCTTTCCCTTGAATACATGTAAAGTAGCAAAAAGGATATTATATACTAATGGACTATATCACTAGACCAACCTAGACTAGAGGCCAATTTATTGTAGCTTTTGGTTAGGTTGTCACCTATTAGAAGCTTTTTCAAATACTCTGACGAAACCAATTGCCATCCCTAGGTAGCCCAAACAAGTCCTTTCCTCTTGTGGATAGCTTAGAGAGTTTGTCTCAGAAACTTAGAATAGTAGCAATTCTCTTATTAAATTTGATCAAATTGACCAAAAATGAGAAGAACTTGAGTGAATTAGTTTAGCCCTAAGTTGGAGATCATGCATCCATCTTTGTGCCACTCTGAAATAATTTTAATCACCTTTTGGACGCAGGTAATGCAGGTGGGCGTGTTTAGATACAGATGCAGTACGGCTAGTCCTCTGTTGGTGCAATACAGAAGTGGTCCATAAACAGGATTAGTTGGGGAAAAAGGATTTATGAAGTCAATCCTAAATTGTCGGAGAAAAGGGCAACAGGTCATGGAGTTATGGGGTAATATAAAAGGTTGGATATAATCCTGGGGCAATGCACAAGGGGTCGCGTGGATATTGGACTACACACGGCACAGCACATTGAAGTATGGAATGCAGTTGTTTACCTTGACTCTTTTCTTTGATTCATGGGAGTATTTTCAACCAAGCACAGGACACTTCACCTCTAACAGAATTAGGTGGGAAACCAATTCATAGCCACGATTTGTCGTCGTTCCATCATTTTCATGCAGTTCATAAATAGTTCCTTAAAGAAATTCTCTTTGTAGACTGGCGTTGTTGGTGTGCATCTCTTCTGCAGCAAATATAGATTAACGTAGTGCTATCCTTAACCTCAATCACCATGACTATAATTATTAGGATGTTTGCATGCACGGAGCTTCCTGCATATTGATAAAAAGTGCACTTGAAACTTAATCACCATGATTATATTCACCAGGGTGCTCGGGTGCACGAGCATGCTTTGGAGGAGATTCCGCTCCCATCTTTTGGACCGATGGATTTCCATCCTATTCTAATTGATATCTGGAGAATCTGCTGCAATTGTTCAACTTCCAAGCTACCCACATCTATCGTGAATCACATACAGCGCTAAATGGATCTCGTCTTTCGCGGCTAGCAACAGCAGTAAAATTTTGTAGCGTTCAATGGATCTGGCTTTAGCCAAAAAAAAGAGAAAAGGATCTGGTAACTAATGACCTTGCACAAAGTTTGTACCAATGCTTACGTCCGTCTTTGCTTCAGAACAATCTGAGTAGAGACTTACGTTTTACCGAAAAATAAAATACTGAAATGGATGCTAGGAGAATCACATACACATAAGGGACCACAGATTTTGGAACAACAAAGGCCAGTTGCTTCCTTAGCTCCTCCCTCTCTCTCTCTCTCCCTCCCTCTCCCCTTCTCATCAAGACCCAGCTGAGAACACGATTTGCTATCTATCTCCAAATGATTTATTATGTTTCACATTCACATGGGGGGAATACAAAACCTGAAGCTGCATAAGGTCTCCCGCTCTTTTCCTCTCACCACAGAGAGGGCGAGGGAGATGTTTTATCTGCTTTGAAGTCAAGGGGGTAAACAATATAAAGAAAACAGTTGTTGGACATCCACATACAATCAAAATGCCAATACACTAATTATTATGTGCAACACATCTACAAGTATCGTCGACAAATAAGAAGGCTATTGCAAGAAACTTTCAGGTTTTGTAAGCAGAATATTGCAGCTGGAGCAGAAGTTGCCAGCCATTGAATTATCCAGATATATCCAAGTGCAGCACCTTAATATCAATGTTGATTCCCTAAACTGTTGCATCTATGCCTGGTTCAAGTCTAGATTTATTAATATATGCTTGTGCCTTTGAGGCTAGATAAACAATGGATATTTAAAGTCACTAACAGTTAAATAATTCTTTGCAATTATGATAGGCAATGTAGGATGCAATTAATCATTGTATGAGGCATTTGAATATGAACCGGTCATATAGAATGGGCACCAGATTAACATTGGACCCTTGGGAATCAATGATTTGAAAAATAACAGTAGCCCGCTATTGTTCGTGAAAGAAACCATCAAGGGGAAGAGATGAATATTATATCCCAAACATTAATGTAAATGTGCTAGATGATTATAATGCTTGAAGATTTATTTCTCTGTACAATTAGAATACTTCCTCTCGTTGTTCCTCATTATTATCTGAATCTTATACAAAGCCTATAAAACACACAAAATGTATGGGCAAAAATGAAAGAGGAAAAAGGATGGATTTAGAGAATATTAGGGACGTGATACACTTTTACATGGATAAGTAGCATCGATCATGCACAAACTCTACAAAAGAGGTGGAAGAAGTCAAGAATGAGCTATCTTTACAATGTGTTTGGATGCCAGGACTGCTTAAGACTTTCTATGCTTTGTCACAACCATGCTCCCCAACCTGGAAACATCTGGCACAAGCGATCCACGTCTGTTGCATCCTGTATGAGTTGTTGGACCTGCATCGACATGCACAAACAAATGATAGCTAAATAAACAGGGAAATGTAATAGATGATAGAACAGGAGAAGTTGAGGTTCGATAGATCAAGGTTAAATGACAACGAATGATTATGTGGCTGGTTCTGCATTAGTGGCAGGTTCAATGTTCTCAGAATCCAGGTATCACTACAGCTCAATATCCTTACCTCATAAAAATATAAAATGTCTATGATTAAGCTGCTCTATTTTGATCTTTTGTTCAGTGGAAACTGAAGACTGGAGCCAGTCATGACTCTTAAATAGGTGTCTCACCACGATCGTTTTCTGTTTTCGGTGCTGTTAGCCCATTCAGTTTTGCCTTGCCAATGCTGTGTAGGCCAAATAATTGGAGATTTGCTAGGCCATAGTTCTAGAATCATAGGCAATGTTCCCCTCTGACAGTCAAAGTGTACCTACTACATGTTGGTAAAGCACTCTCACCTCAGCTTTTCATAAAATAAAACCATATCATCATTCCATTTCAACTCATTCCAGATTCTACATGACACTCAACTCCCTTTATGCACATCTCAGTTTTTCCCCCTTTATTGGTTTTAAATGTGCAATATATAGGCCTTATTTGGCATGCTTTTAAAGAGCCAAAAAGCACTTCTTGGAGGGGTAGAAGCTCTTTTGGGTGATTTTGAGGCATTTAGCAAGATTTTGAAACAGATTTCGAGCTCCTCCAAAAGCTGAAAAAGGACTACTAGGGAAGCTCCAATTTGGAGCTTATGGGCAAAATTTTCACATGAGACATGTCGGAAAGCTGTTCTCTTTTAGGCAAGCTCACCTGAGCTGGAATTATTTTATATTCATGGAGCAACAAATTATTGGGCCGAGCTGGATTTGAACCAGCGTAGACATATCGTCAACGAATTTACAGTCCGTCCCCATTAACCGCTCGGGCATCGACCCAGGAAGAATTAATTCTAGATTTATTGATAATCTACGATCAACTTCCTCCCTACCCCCAGGGGAAGTCGAATCCCCGCTGCCTCCTTGAAAGAGGGACTTGATTTGAGTAACCTGAAATGAATTTTTTTAAAAAATAAGTTAAAATTCTTTTATTTTCATAATCATTTAAGTTGGTATCCTTTAATTGTCATAATCGTGCAATTAAGAATTTTGAGTTTTAATCTTATGATAACGATGAGAATCTACTCCCTCCTTATTACATTACATTATGTTAAGTTATACTATATTATATTATAATATATTAAATTACACTAATAATAGTATTATACTATCATTATTATTATTATATTATTATAATCATATTATATTATTATTATATTATAATAAAAATATTATTTATTATATTAATTAGATTAAGATGTCCAAATAAATAATTATAAAATAAAAATACTTTATAATAACAGTTTTTGACAGCACAACCAGTTAGACAATTGAAAGTACTATGCAGTATTCTTTATTGTATTTCCTAACACTAAAAGTATTTTCTCACTTGGGATACCAAAGTGATGTTAAAGTTCCACACTACTTGAGATATGTAGTTATCAAAAAGCAAACAGCTTTTCATTCAAAGCTCAATTATCCAAAACTCTATAGACAAAAGCTCTACTACCTACATTAACACCAAACAGGGCCGCAGTTGCCTCAATATTTGACCGTATATGCATAGGCAGTTTGGAGTTGATGCATGAATAAAAACAGCCAATACCTGGCCTTGTACACTTCTCATTTCACCACTTTCATAACCGTCTAACTTTTCTTTAACACGTAACATGGCACGTGCTGCATCCTTGTTTCCTTCGTAAGCATCCTGTGAGCTGTCCAAGCATGAGTCTTCCTTATCATCAATTTCCTGCAAAGATAAAGGTCAAAAAGGCTGCAGTAACATAGATGCTGATCATGCTAGAAATAAATTATCAATTAAGATGAAAAGCACTTTCAGAATAATGCAGCAACTTGCAAGTGCAAAGCATGAACCAGGATGAAACTGAATATTAGGAACAATTTTACACAACAGATTACCTGAAATCAACTTTAATTGTAGATAACAGAATATCAGATACAGTTGAATGATAATACATGTTGTTTATTTTAAAATGTTTTGGTCAACACACAATTTAGTATTTAAAATATCATAAACAATTTATGCTGTAAGGAATTGTGAACTACAATAACAAGAGAATAGTATCATCACAATAATTTCTAATATACCTTCTGTCGCTGCAAAGCTTTCAGAGGAGAAAGAGCCCATTTATAGAGTGGATCATGAATAAAAACCTGCAGATTAGACACATTTAGCTATCCCGAGGAGGTTACAGCTAAGCGAATCTAATTATTCCAGCACACAGTGATAGTTGCAATACTTCAATGATAGTAAGCAATGCTTCCTTATTTGTCCTCATGACAGAGAGAGTTTCCTCACAACACCTTCTGAAAACACCCTCCACCCCAGTAACCCCCATGCCATCTACTATCTCTCTCGTCAGACGAAATGGAACCTGCCAAAGAGAAAATGTGATACAAACATCTAACATAGTTTCCTTGTGCAAACAGAACTATCTTCAGAAACTAGGAAAAAATGACAAAAGAATGTTGTTTGTCAAAGTACAAACCCTCTCAGGCGTTTTAAGCATGAGACCCTGTTCAAAGGCAACACCAAGATCGATGTGTACCACCTCCGTTGTATCTTCATCAATGAGAATATTCATTGAATGCCGATCACCTAGCCCTACAATGTAACCTACCTGCACTCAAGCAATAAAGCTCTATATATCATTACATCATGCCAATAGTGCATAAATATCAAGGTCAAGAATACTCAATAACCATGCTTTCAGACAACTAATATTTACAATTATGGATGCTGAAATGAAGGAAACAATGCTGAAAAAGAGAGACTATAAAGCAATAATCAGTGCTAAAAGAACCTTTACTGACCATTGAACTAGTGGCAACGCTTCGTGTATATGAGAGTCTTCTTACAAACCAATCAGCAGGCTGCATAAATCTCTCCAAAAAGAAGTGGTGCATCACCGGCCTAATTGAATCATGGTATGAAAAATATTATCCCCGAGATTTTATATTGCTAGCTTAAGGAAGAAAAGAATTAAATTGTTTTTATACCTGAAGTTGTCTAAGACTTCGAGAAATGCTTTCCGCTTGTCCTTTTCCTATTCAAAAAATCAACTTCTTCAGATGACAGGACAATCATCTATGTCAAATCTTAACAAAGTTGTAATGTAACCATGACTTTGGCTCTTGCATGTGACATGATATACAACTTAGTTTAATGATTAAGGAAAAAAGAGCCCCCTCCTTTGATTTGTTTGCTTGTCCATGATTAATCTATTATCAGAATGATTAGTTAAACTATTTTGTATCTGATAATCAAGCCTGCCCAGAAAGGATTACATATTTCCTGTCCAAACATCCCCATTCCTGAATTCACAATAATACAAGACCGCAGGCTTTAAGTTTTATATAAAACAACAGTTTTGCTTAATACACATCTCAAACGGAAGATGTCATAGAACTTACTCTGGTCATATACTCCCTGCATTGAAGAAATGACCAGTCTCCTATCCCATAGCGCCCATGTGCCCCCCCATTCCTCGTGCTGAAAGAGTAAATATGTGAAACAATCAGCAGATTAAATATTGACAAAAATGTAGCTTCATAGTATAGCACGGTTGAATATAACAAACCTTCCTAAAAGATATTCACCAAGAGGAACAGTACAATCAACCCATTCAACTACACCGGCACTGGGTGTAAATGGAACCACCTGTTTCAAGTAGAGAGAACTAAATAAACGAGGATTATGCAAGTGTCAAGGAGCACCAGAAACTTTCATACAGTCAACATTAAGGCACTTCTGGACAAACATGCACACGTAACAACTTAGACCACGGATGCATGCAATGCATGCTACATAGTCTAGCAGCAAAAACATAAAAACAAAAGTGAAGTGGGGTGTTGGAAGGTGGGCATAGGAGGGGAGAAGGAATCGAACTTTGGGGTCCGAGCAGGGCAAGGAAAAACAGGAGTTTATATTTCCAGTTTTACCCATTTGGAGAGAAAAATATATATATGGCTTGGGCATGGGAATTAATTGGTTTCCCATCAAATGGAGAGTAACATACACCTAAACTAATACATTTTAGTAAACATCCACAAGGATATGCGATGATAAGTCTACAAAGATGACATGCAAATTCATAGACACATTTTGTATGAAAGTGGACTGCTCACTCAAATAGGTAGGTACCAAAGAATATATATTATGCACATTCTACACAATAATTTGTTATAATAGGTTAACAGTCTCTAACCATTCATGGAGAGTTTGTTCATGAGGAAGGATAAATACTGAGATGTCCATTGTCATGAAAAAGTAAGCAAGGCATGAGCATTCTAGTATAGTTCTGATGGTGAACAACATGCCAACTTTTTTCAATATGCCTGATGAACTGAACACTGCAGAATTGGTTAGATTACATTCTAGACAACGTGATACACTCAGATGAGTGTTTGAAGCAACTGATTATTAATATCAAGTATTAAAGCCAAACCCTCAAATGAAGAGTCAGCCATGGCAAACTACTGTGCATTGACGGCTGATTTCAATATATTATCTTATTCTTACTGAGCCTACCAAAAGAAAGGAGAACCTTTAATTGAGATGCCAAACATGTTAAAATTGACCAGGAGAGGTGAGTGAAGGTTGCATATCTAATTCCTTGAGAGAATCCCAGTGCCAACATTTGAGCCTTGTCCCACTTGATCAAAAAGTCCTGGATCTTGGAGATTCCCTTCACAAACAAAATGGAATTTCCCAGCAGAAATGCAAACAATTTTTTCATCTTGACCAATTCTATTACCCAAGAACCCCAAAAGGAAAAGCTGAATACAATTTACTATGTGCTCATTATATAATGTCTCATTGAATATAAAAGCAAAAATATGCTTGAAGGTCCAACGCAAAACTGTGGCACAAAGCCTACCACTTTCGCTGATGCAGTACAGGGATTTGATTAGGAACTTACAATGAGGTTCCAAACTCCAACGGAGATTTTTTTTTTAATTTTATTTCTATAATTACAACACTGCTTATCTGCTAAGAATCTAAAAATCTGTAGAAAGATATCATACTAATATAGATAGCTGTGATGCCTAAAAGAAACTAACATAGCTATACTACATATGCTTCAATGAAAGAAATGTGCTATGTAACCAGTGCTCTTATGAAGATGCATTGTTATAATCAATTCGGAAGATGTATTGCCAAAATCCAGAATTTCATAGGACTGTATACATACAAATTCTGTTTCACTTGCATTTTGTGCTTGAGAGTTACAAGTTCGTTAATTAGGTTGAATAGCTTCTGAAAAATAATATGCATGTAACAAAAAAGAAGGTACTCTTCGATCTAAAGAAATCATATCAAAACTTCTACAATGATTAACTTTCTGAATTTAACCTCAAACAACAAGAAAAGAAATCATATCCACTAATGGCGCTCACAAGGAAAAAGGAATACCCAACACATCAGGAAAATTATTGAAATCTGAATACAGTCTGCACATCAGAATCATATCAAAAACCAGACCACGGCAATGGACAAGAGGATGGAAGCAGCCAAAAACATGAGCTGTTTGCATCTCCATCCTCTAAGAACATGAAGTGTATCAGCCAATAGCAATGACAGAATTGATTAGTGTCAATGATATGACAAATAATATTTTACCAATATGGGAGTGTGAACATACCTTGTATGTACGTATCCTTAACCTCCTTTTCCATGTATCTCGCTGATTTTGCAGGAAGGTATTCACTAAACCAAAGAATTGTTCCATAACCTACAAAATATACCATCCATCAAGGGTTACATGAACAAATTATTCAAACCCAAGGTCCTCTCAGTTTGCGGATCTCAAGGACTGAACGAAAAGAGAGATTTTTATTCCCAAGAACTGAATGCCAAGACCTTGAGATCAAAGCAGATTTTTGTTTAAATTCTGTGTTGATGTTAATATATTAATAAACGACAAAAGAAGCAAAAGTTGAATGCCTCAACCAGTTTTCAAAATGAAAGATTATGGATTATTTTATCAAATCCCATTATTCATCATATAATTTAAATTGTCAAAATCAATAGAAAGATGCAGATTGCATGGAAGTACACTCTAAACTGCATATTGCAAGTTTATTACATGTATAAAAATGAATAGAAAAAGATTTGATATCATACAGCATCTTGTCGCAAGTCATCATTTCCAGATTTAGCAAGTTGACGATACTTATGACCATCTGAACCAAAGCAGTCGACCACCTTAGGCACATTTATGCCATTCATTACCCTGCAAATTATATAAATAATTAAATAAAAGCATAATTATAATAATCAAAGCCTTATCCTGATTACATGGGTGCAATTATATAGGACCTCTAAAAGAATTCTCTATACATCAAATATAAGATAGAGATATCATATTCAACGTACGTGATAGAATCAGATAATCCCTTAAAGTGTGGGAAAGAACCTTCCCCATATTGGCAACTAGGATCAATTGGAACAGTGGCTGTCACAACTGGTACCTGAAAGAAGGCCAGAATGTGGACTCAATCACTGGTCATTACACATTTTGGATGAATATTGGCAGAATAAAAAAACTTGCAACATTAGCTGTTAACCAAATGGATACAAAAATTTTTGGAGACAATCCATATTTGATGCACTAGTGTTCAGGAATTACAATGATAAGATCATTTATATCACAAGATATAAATTATTAGGTATGACCAATTTCATCAGACTAACAGCCTTGTGTATGTTGTTTATTATCACTGCAGAGGGGATCTATCGATAAATTAGGGTTTACTTGCTTGCCTGCAGATACTGGATTTGAAAATTGGGCTTTTGAACATGCCACAAAGTCCTTATGTAATCAGAGAATACTATGGTGCATGGGGTTAGAATGCATCAATAATTTTTTTTACTAGTTTAGGAATATATTTCAGACAAACAAAACCAATCAGATCAAAGGGCTGGATCTCTCCACCAAGCACATCCCATCAAAATGGGGTCAGCTACACATCACAACAGATAAAGAAAAATACATCTTTCCAAGGTTTGCCGTCTCAATACCGAACCCCATACCAGTGCCACACTAGTATAGTGTAAGTACGGTATGGTACGAAATTTTTTTTGACGTATCGAGTATTGGTATTGTACCTATACTGGGTATTGGTATTGTACCCATACTGGGTATTGGTATCGAACTGGTACAATACGGTATGCCCTGTACCATCCAGTTCGGACTGGTATAGCGTACCATGCAGCTCTTCCTATATTACATAAATTCTGTCCTTATTAAACAATAAAAATTCTGGGTTTGATTGTGGATACTCAAAAGAAGTTGCATTTTATAGAAAAATTATGTGGCCATTAAACTTCTAGCTTATTTGAGGAAACATTATCCTAAGGCTTCTATCACAAGCATTTTGATTGTAACAACCAACAAGAAAACAAATTGGAGCAATTAAATATTCCATAAGTTTTGAGACAAATAAATATGGTTAATTAACAACCAAATGCACTTATAAACTGTATAAAACCATGAAAATATTACTTTTATTACTGCAGGTGACCAAACTGTGCAATGCCAATGAATGTTTGCCATATGCAATGTCAATATTCAAGGAGAAATTTTAAGTATATGATGTAAATGAACAATCACAAAAGCATACATACATGCATCCAAGCACTATAGAGCTTATCATGATAACAACAACCACCGATACAGGAATTCAGAATTTTTCATATGCATTTCACTTCATAAATCAGGCAATGAATCTTCAATCTATTACATTATGATTCTAGGATACATGCTTGCATATCTGCCAGTCTAAACATTTAAGAAAATATTTCAAATGGCCTCTGGCAATATCACCCTTACAAGTTCAAGCTGCCGAAGACTACGGATTTCTCTTGGCACTGGTATCCTTTTATTAGTTTCCTGGTCATATGCAATTATGACACAAGCTGAGCATCATTCCATGATCAGAACATCTAAGCCAAAAAATTAATGACACACCAGAATTCAGCATGTTAAAGAAAGCTAAGTACATCAATTTCGGAAAAGAAACCAACCTCCTTTCTAGTCTCTAGTTCAGCCAACTTAATATATATCTCAACCAATTGTTTCATCTATAAGACAAAGGACATTGTTATGTACTCATACATGTTATATAGAAGACAGTATAATATTTCAAAAATGTCATAGAATGATATCCCAAGATCCAAATGGTGATGAAAATACCTGTTGAATTAAAGCTCCATGATATGAAGACAACTCATTCAAAAGTTTCTCTGCTGCAAGTTTTTTGTCCAAATCTACAACAAATGAATTTCGACTTCGTTGCTTGTCTTTGACTCGATCGCCATTCGCTAAAGCCAGTAACTAGTGAAGACAAGAAACATCAATTTCCTAAATAAAAGTAAGGCCAAAAATAGACAAATATACTGACAACTACAACGTTCTTATGTTGTAAAATAAAATAATGTGCGGAGCAATATAAGTCCGCTAATCCTAATTGTTTTAATTATCACCCACACTTGACTCCTTTTGTTGTTGATACAGTTCTATTGAGCTTCCATTTCTTCCTTGCTTTTGTGATGATGACCTCAGCTTTCAGTATAATGAATGACTAATCATACACAATTGTGAATAACTGTACCTTTTCTCTTTTTCCTAATGGAAGCCACAACTATCAAGAGATGAACCTATTTCCTTAGATCTCTATGAGGATCTGTGTGGGTGTGTGTATAGTTCCACATTGGCTATGCACTGAGTAGATCTTTAATACCTATGAGAGCTGAGGAACCTAAATAACATCTACCAAGTTGTCGCAAATAGTATTAGAGCAAACCCAACGCATAGCCCATATAGACTAGAGGATATTGCAATGCCAGCCCATTTGGGTTGACTATGGGCTGATTATAGTATTTGTGACTGCGATACTTGTGATTGAATTTGAATGGATTTGGACCCTTAGCCTGACGAGGGCACCATGGCTTAAACAAGGAGAGTATGTGAGGGCCCATACAAATATGTATTTAGTTCAATATCGGCTATACACTGGATAAATCTTGTATACTTATACAAGGCCAAGAAATCCAAATAACAGCTTTCAAGCTAGCTTTTTGAGGTGAGGTCCTGGGTTATTTATATCTCATATGGCATGAAATCATATTGATAATAAGCTAAAGCCACAAGGATTACTTGGCACTTATAGTTTGCTGAAATCTATTCTTCACTAACTCATCCACAACAGTTGGCATGTGCTTGCTTTTATTTTTAAAATCCTCAACGAAGGACCTAATATTACATAATATCACATTAGGTCTAAACAGGATATTTAAATTTCTAAAATATCATGTATTACAAGAAAACCACTTTCTTAGCACCACACCTAGGAGATGATAGCTGGATGATCTTGCCATGATTATCCATTAAAAAAAAAAGACATTTGAGTTAGTAGTTTAAGTACCTGAAACATAGTATGATATGGATGATCAATGGCCATTTTCCGCACAAGGGAAACCAATGCAATCTGTAAACAGAAAGACTTTCCGATTTAACAAATTCTACTTTCACTCATCAACACATGAAGTATCCCACTGAGATGTAAACCTGGAAACTGGTTGATCCTTGTCCATCTTTTGAACTACCGAGTCTTGAAGCAATCTGATAAACCAGTGGCACAAACTTGTACGATTGGACCTGTAACCCATAATCCACTTAGTTTGAAAAAACAGTATGACGATCAAATCATGGAGGATGGGAAATAATGTTAAGCAATTAGATATGAATATACTTTATAAGAAACATTATCAAATAAAGTAATAACATATACAACAGCAACATATTGCCAATAAAATTAAGAAACACAGGAAAAAAGCCTCAGAACTTGCCTCTTTCACTGTGCTATTCATGGATTTCACAACATTTTTCCTTGAATAAAGGCTGAACCATAAAGAAACCAGTCGAAATACCTGATTGCAGAACATTAATTACAAACAATAACTTGATCGTAGAAAGATCCAACAAAATACATAAAAGCATAGAATCTGCAAGAGCAGCGACTCAAACCATAATTTCAAAAGCAAATCATGTACTAAAACCATTAACAGGTATCCCTGAGGTAACTCTCAACAATTACTAAGCAGATACAGAAAAATATATCGAAGTATAAATATCAGATGGAAGGAAAGAAGGTCCTCAACCTCATCCGCTATCTACTTCAAAGACACCATATCTTGGAGATCCTATTACACAACAGAAAGATGAATATTATTCAGTTTTTATCCTATTTCCAGGTTTGCCAGTTTCCATGCATTTATCACTGGTTCACCTATTGTGTCGATTCCTAAGTCCAGTCCCAGAGAATAAAATGTCATGAGGTTGGTGAAGAACAATGTAGGAGAAAACTGAATCCCACCATAAGAGTGACATGGGTGTCATTACACTGTCTATGTGGGAGAAATGAATTTACATACACAAAAATTAACTGAATTGGATTATAGAGAGCTAAAAACAAAGCCAATTATTCAAGGGTAAGCACAGATCTATGGCATAGATTACTTCAAGACATCTTCAAAGGAAAAACTTGATTTAGAAAGAGAGATTGTAATACTTGAAACTGAAGCAATTTGGCTACGGTTAGTTGATGTGAAGAATGCATTTGGTAATACAGATTTAAATGAAAAATATATGTACCTAGCAAAGTCGGGAGGGAACAACATAAAACTTAACCAAAACTATAGTAATGAAGTATCTGACCCAACTAGTGGGGTGGCTGTATGAGACTTTATTACCAATCATTCCAAATAAGGGCCTGCATGGTGTCATTACAAGCCTTTCTAGATCCTTTATTGCAACTGTTATTCATGTCAGCTCTGGCTCTTCTCAACCTTCCTTACCCATTGAAACAATTTTGACCACCTCTCTTTTCCATGCTCTCCTTTAATCCTCATGGTATATACTGAAATTTCAATTCTCTTCCATTATAGTATCCTTATTTGGTAGTTTGGTACAACTCATATGCCTCCAGGACCGTACTCGTATTTGATGTAAACTTCAATAATACGACAAGACACTCTCCTTGATACCTTAACAAATAAGGCACATTAGGTTTGGTGCACCCCCAAACATAAGAATAGTGTCTACTTCATAATTTGGGGGAAGAACTTTAAAAAATTGTTAGCCAGAAAGGCTGTTTGTGTGAAGGTCACGTACTAAGTTTATGTTCAATTATTGTGTGGATCACCTAAAACTTAAAGGAAAATTAGATCGATCTCATACCATATCATTTACTTTTCTCAAAATAATCATTTTTCTTAAAAAGTGATGCACATTTCTCTGGTCTATATACTAAAATATGGACAAGAAGCATATAAACACAACCATTTTTGTAATATATTCCTCTTTTTCATTTTTATCCTTGGGTAAGAGAGGAGCAATATATGATTAATTTTTTTCACATAGATAGTACTGGCAAACAGATTTATGTAAACAACCCATTTCCTTATGAAAACAATTTTATTTCTTTTTCAATCTAACAAATGAAATCAGAAATAAACACAGAATGAGAGAAAAAATAATGTATTATCCAAAAGGAGGTGCTTCTGTAATTTTTTTTCTCAATGATCCTTCCTTCGAATCCAAGGTTCGCCATCTCGGTACTGGACCCCGTACGGATGCCACACTAGCACAGCGTCGGTATGGTACGGTACAAATTTTTTTTGACATATCGAGTGCCGGTACGCCACCCGTACCGGATATCGGTACCGAACCGATACATGCGGTACGCCCCGTACTGCCCAATTCGGGCCGGTATGGCATACCATGCTCCAATCTCTATCAAATATCTTCCTAAAGTCTATCCTTCATCATACACCCCTTGTCCTCCATAAAACTCCTCCACCCTCTCTAGCAACAAGAGTGATGCAGTGTGGAGTATAGCTGGCAGGTACTATGCCCAGTTGGCCCATGCCAAGTTTCAAAAGTTTTCACCTAATTTTCCTATGAATTTTCCATTAGGGATATCACCAGAGTTTGTCTTTGGGTTCAATGGTTTTGGTATGTTTTCCTATTTTTAGTATGATTTTCTGTATTAACTTTAATGCCCAAATTAGAGGGTTGGGTCCTATATACGCTTCCGACCAATTGTAAGGAGACTTGGCTGAGTATTGCATAGTAATAAAAACATAATTTCTTTCAGTGTTTTTTGCTGAGTTTCTATGTTTTTCTTTGTTGAGTGAAGGTGTCTTCAATATAGATTTCTTTCAATCCGTGTAATCGACTCCAAGAACCATTCTTCACACTTCATGTTGTTAGATGTATACCCTAGAAGCCAAGCTGGCGGATACATTATTTATTCTGGAACATAGTTTTGTACTTAACTTTATTATTATTTAATAATATTGGGCATCTTTTATATTCATGCTGTATATGTGTCCATGAATCGTCCAAGAAATTAATAAGATGATGATACATATTTTCAAGAGTTGAAAATTTGAGCCATGTGTCTTTGGTGATGAATTCCTAAATGCTCCTGATCGATGGATCATCACGAAGATGGTGATTGATCCGATGTGATTAGTGCACAGATCGCTTTCCTTTTGGATGGACGAGTCTTGAGTCCACAATGTAGGAACACTAGAGTGATAGTGCAGGTGCTTGTTAGAGAATAAGGGTACCGAGCGTGTTCAAAGCAAGAACTCACTTGGATGTCTATCCACTCGTCAGTGACTTACTTGATGATGCAGTAGTATGACTGGTCCTTTGACTTGCGGTGCTTCGGCTATTCACAGTGACTGCACATATACATGGTCTCTAGCCGTATGGATCCTTGTGGTGCAGATTGGCTGCAGTAGATTCACTGTAGGAGTAAGGTGTGCACCTACATGGAATCTATCGACCTTGGTAGATAAGGAGTGGTCCTATATGATTTATGAGACTGAGTTCGTAAGACCTCGGCCGAGGCAGTATGTACAGCGGAAAAGAAGTTTTTTACTCTCGAACTAAAGTCAAATAAATCTTGACATATGACAGACAATAGAGTTTGACGAATTATCCATGACCTCCGTCTTGTAGGGATCCACGGCAGAAAGACTGTATCATACGATAACTGCACCTAGAGGTTCATCTATTCCATTCTGTTGGGTTACCACTACATGTTGCTAGGTGTCAGTGGTGGATGGTGAGACTCAGGGATCATCTTGATGGTCAATGATCCCTGATGAGATAAATTGGAATTGTTCCAATCTATTGAAAGAAGTTTTCAATGATATTGTGATAGGCATCCCAATATGTCTCACTACCAGACATAATAGAACCTATAGGGTCACACACATTAGAGGTTTTGACCGATCTGATCGTTGGATTGTGATTTGGAATCACAAGAGATTATGATTATCAATTTGATTGATAATTGGTTTAACCCACTAAGAGTTAGTGAGTTAAAAAAAGAATAATTGCAATTGGATTGCAATTTGATTGAATCAATTGGACTTAATTATAGTGGGCTTCACCTTATTAGATAAGGTTTAAGAGTCCTACTTGAAGTAGGACTCCTAGAGTCCTAATTAGATTAGGACTGCAAATTATAAGAGTCCTACTTAGAGTAGGACTCCTAGAGTCCTAATTAGATTAGGACTAGAGAATCTTCATTGATGAAGAATCCTAATTGCAATAGGACTCCTTATTAGATAAGGATGAAGAATCCAAATTGCAATAGGATTCCTTATTAGATAAGGATTAAGAGTCCAAATACATTGGATCACCTAATCCTCCTTGGAGGAGGATTCATGCACAAAATAAAAGGAGGGGCGTGCACCCCTCATTATTTTATTTATTTTCGGATTTTTTTTTAGGGCGTGCGTGAGAGGAAGCCCTAGGGGGCTTTGGGGGCAAATCTGGACCGCAAGAAAAAGAAAGAAAAAAATAAAAAGGGTGGGTGCGGCCTCCCTTCTTTTTTCTTGGGCGTGGCCTCCTCTTCCTCCCTTCATCCTTCTTCCTCTCAAAATAATCAACAAGTTGATTGAAAGAGAGAGGGCTTCAACCATCAAAGGTGATCTCTGCAAGGGAGCTAGCACCTCGGTAAGATTTACATGCTTGGATCGGTCTTCTTCCTCGTGTGGATATCCGTAGAGGCCGGACACATGTACGGCTTTAAACGAGCCTTTCAAGATAACCACGATCATCAGATTGCGGTGAACATCTATCCGCACAAGGTGAAGATATGATCTTTCCCCTCTAACGATTTAATCTTAATCTATTTACGAACAGTTTGTAAATATGTTCATGAGATGAACGTCCCGTGCATGCATCTTCCGCTGCGGTTTTAATTTTCTGCAGCATACACGGTTTTCCAACACATGCTACATCAAATAGGGGATAGAAAACATATAATCCCCTCATCCTCATTTTGTTTTTCATTCTCTCCATAACTGCATCATCCTTGTCGCTGTTAAGTGAGCAAGTGAGCGAGAGATAGGCAGGTCAATTGGCTGCCTTGGTATGCATGGTCAGCGTGCTAGTCACATGCAAAAACTTGTGACAAAGAAAAAGGGTCCATGTCAACATGAGTGATAAATATGATACACGGGTGTGAACACCTAACAACATGCTTGTAATTTGCTAGCACTTTACATATCACATAGAATAAATTGCCATTTTAAAAAATAATTTAATCCATGTTTGACTTCTAAATCTAGACCTCAACCAGGTCAGCGAGCTGGCAAAAGTTAGATCCAACCTTATTAAGACCAAATAAACTCGACCTCTAATTTACATTAATCATTAGTCGGACCAAAAAAATCAAACTTATACCAAAAATAAGATCCACTCTTCATGATTGAGTTAGAAGTACATAAGTCAACTTCATGTAGAAATCTAAATACATATCTAATTCAAATCATACTAGCTCACATCACACAATAATCCAAGCAAAGCCATTTAACCTTTTCTTGAATACAAACCTATTTACAATTTATGCTTATAATACTACTTATAAGTATGTTCCTTGCTCTGTTTCTCCTCTACTTACTTAAGAAGTGCTTTTTGAGTATTTGCACTAATGTCTGAAGAAGAGTTTTAAAAGCATTTTCAGGTGAGTGTTTCATGAAAATTCCTTTAGAAAAAAGCAAAAGCATTTCAAACATGCCCTAGGAAGAAGATAACCAATAAAGAGTTTCTCCAAGCCATGGTATGTTGAACCGGCCCATATTCGCTGGTTCTGTACGTACTGTACCGATACTAGGGCCAACCGGTACGGTTCAGCTACGAAAAATGGTTCCAGCCCCATAGGGGCTAAATCCGATCGGTTCCCGCTGTGCGCCCAAGCACGCGGGGAAGAAGAAGAGGAAAAAAGAGGAAAAAAGAGGAAGAATGAAGAGGAAGAAGAGGAAGAAGAAGAGAAAGAGGAGGAGAAGAAGAGAAGAAGACGTACCGGTACTGGGCGTCGCATGGGGAAACGCCCTTTCTTGTTCGCAGGAGAAGGGGGAAAAGAGAGGAGGAGAGAGGAGAAGATTCAGGAAGAAGGAAGAAGAGAAGGAAAATAAAAGGAAAAGAAGAAAAAAAAAAGGAATGCGGCCGCGCACGTCCCGTGCAGGGAAACGCGTCCCGCTCACGGCTTCGTTCATGGAAGCGCATGGAAACGCAAGCGCGCCCGCGCGCGCTCTCGCAGCGGACCGGGTCGGTACTGGTTCGGTACAGCCCGAACCGGTACCGACTCGGTCCGAGTCGCCACCAGTACGCCGACTGGTACCAATTCAGTGTACCCTGCTCCAAGCTCAATTGCCTTGGCATCTATCCTCTCGATTGTGATAGTGCATGCAGTAACTTGTTCAGCTTTGTGCTTATTTTCATTTTATTTGCTAGCTTGCACTTATTAGTTGTGTTAGGCATTGTTTGTTTATTTATTTGTTTTTCGCTTTTATTTGGGTTCATATGCGTCATTCATGAGTCTAATAAAGCCAAGCACTAGTCACCTTCCACTGCAGAAAAATAATTTAGTGTTTTGTTTTAACTGCTAAGCCCTTTTTCTTCTTTATTTCTTAACTGAAATTGATCACTTTGAGGCAGTGATCCTGATGCACGTAACCAACGAACCAGCTGTAATATATCTAAACATCCATTAATGGCCTAGCAGATTAATCTTGCTTACATATGCATAAGATTTTAAAATCTTTAAAGTCCCAAATATCTACATGATTTATCATGTCTACAACTCTTAACAGTCCCACAAGCAATCACATAACCTTAAAATATAATGCTGTCCAACATGTATGTTTTGTCATGGATCTCTTCTATATTAACGAGTTAATGAGTTAAACAACTTCATTGCAAAAGCATTTAAAATGGTGCTTGTTCCTTTTACCCAACCTTATTTGTTGTTCTCTAGTAGAATAGCCAATTATTAAATAGTTACACCTCAGTACTATGGCAACTACATAGAAAATGATTGCTTCACAAAAGTGGTAAACTTAGTCCACCTTAAATTCTAAATGCTGAAGAGAATAAATAAATAAATAAATACCACTCTCAGATCATATTTGCTGCCTATGACAAGACAATGTTGATAACCCTCCAATGCTAGGTTGAGGAAGTTGTCCCTGTCATCCTAAAAAGTAATAGGACACATCATGTCAAACTTTATAGTTGCAAGATACAACATAGTTATCCAAGTTAAGAAGTTTCCCATGCACGATCCCTCCATAGCATGGTATGCCGTACCGGCCTGAACCAAGCAGTATGGAACGTACCATACCATACCGGTATCCGATACAAGTGGCGTACCGACACTCGATATGCCAAAAAAATTTTGTACCATACCATACCGACATTGTGCTAGCATGGTACCAGTACGGGGTCCAGAACCGAGACGGCGAACCTTGCTCTATAGATATTGAATTTTAAGGAATTAGAAGAGAAACATAATACCAGTAACAAGCATATATAGATAACATCATACCCGTAGTTTCTCAGCCTCTTCCCTATCCATTGTGAGTTGCTTTTGCAACTCCTGTATTTTCACCGAGTAGTCTGTCTTCTCTCCCTAGAAGTTCAAGTGAGTCAAAATTAGGAGAAGACTTGCATGTTCTAGAAACTTCTTGTTCACAAAGGTCAGAAATGATATACTGTCTACTAATGCAAGTATTGTTATTACCTAACCAAACAAAGAAAGGAAAAGCAATGTCATTTACTATACAAACTTTATAACCATATCTGGATTGCCTTTGCGATTAATACCATTACTTGCCTTTGAAGAACTTTTTAGTCTTCTAATAAGTGCATCCAACTCCCTGGTCTGCAGCAAATGATAATATATGCATAAAAAACAAAGAAATAATGCAAGGTAACTTTAAATTTACAAGCATCCAATGCCTACTTGTGCAGGTACCTTGTGTTTCCTTAACCGCATAGCTGCTTGCCCTTCACTAGAGGACAATCTTTCTTCATAACTTTTAAATAGGCCATCTGTGTAGTGTGCTAGATCAAAGTATGTTTGACATTGTCTAGAAATAGATTTCTTATCTGTACTCTTGCTTGCCTTGGTAAGTTCCACTGATTGCTTCAGGTACTGTTCTAAAATAGTTCTTGAACTACAAAATAATGAGAGAGAATGGATGAGGACCTATTTTTGCCTTATAAAATACATAACTAAATACACTACTATTTAATTGGTATTACTTGCTAGATCGAGTTTCAGCCAACCACTTTCCAACCAACCGGTACACATTTGAGATCTCTTCTCCCTGTGAATAGTTCTGCAAAATATATTTTGCAAGATTGATAGCCATTTCATGCTGACCTTGAGCCTTGAGAAGCTTAGCTTCTTCAACCTGCCACCACGAAAAGAGGATATTTAATATCAAAGTGGGTGGAATCTCTTGCTACACAGTAATTTTATGGAAGTAAAATAAAAAGAATATACTTACATGGAATGTGTTCATGCAAAGAAAAGAAATTCAATAAAATAGTAAGATATGCTGGTAAACTCAACATTTGGATGCAGGAGAGAGTTGATCCAATGAGTGGAAACAGTGTTGTCCAAACATACAAGCAACAAGCAACCATTGCTTATTGAATTTACTATCTTTTTGTGGTGAAACTGAATTTACTATCTACCAATCCCTTTTCAGCATGAATATGGTTTCAAGCAGAAATACTAGGTCCACAAGAGAGTTTGAACAAGATAACATCTCCATCAGAAATTGAAGTATAATTCACAACTTAAATTGTGAATAAGAGCAGGAATGTGTATTAATCACAAGGAATGAGCAGAGCATGCTTCATCTACTTATGTGGCATTGATTTTTATTAAAACTAATAAGAGCAGCACATACTATTATTTTCTCTCTATTTCTATTCTATAACATGAACATGCACCAGTAATACTTTTCATATTGTACCCTTCCAAGGAAATAAGCATGTGATGTTGTCTGTTCTTCTGTTTGACAACATAATAACTTGAGCTCATGCAAAGCAGCAGCAGCTAGAGAGAATCTGGAACCCTGAAAGCAAAAATTAATAACATTAGATGGTGTAAGACTCCCTGGCAAAGGATTTGCTAACTTGGAGATTAAAAAGAAGGTAACAACCTTGCGGAGTGTGGAAGCAGATTGCAGCAGATGTTCTGCTGTACAGTCTCTGCAATCTAAAATTTGCAGCAGAACACGCCTAAAAGCAATGAAAGGTTCTAATAAATTTAGATGTAGTTGTGCTTCCTTTAAAATGAAGTTCCAATCTTCATTCAGCCACTCCAACTATAGACATAAACCCAACACATCAGTTAGGCAACATGATATAGGATCTCCATATACTGAAAGTTCTGCGCAAAACAGGACTCTAATAGACCGGATGATAGTTTAATAGGTATAAGACTATAAGAGTATGTCTCTAAATTTGAGATTGCTGGTACAATTACACACACAAAACTATAGTGTCTCTTGGTCATTGTGTGCCGTATAATCATAATTTCATGAATCATGTTTATAGAAAAAGTCATTACTTTTTTTCTTTTTGGTAAGTGAAGGCCCTAAACTTAATAAGCAAATAACATATACAAGCATATCAAATTCATTCTGAAAAACAAGTCAGTGAGAATATTTCCCATAGGTTAAATAATTCCTGATAGCTAAGAGGACCCTTAACAAGGAAAAAAATGCAACGAGAAACTATTGATATACCAATCAAGGACTTTATAAGAAGAGAATACAGTACTTTCAGGTATTTCTAAGCAAATGTGGATGAAAGAAGAAATACCTGAACTCTAGAAGGAACAACAGGTCCAGGAATTATGTTGTTTAGTTCGAGGCAAGATCCTTTTCTTTCCGGACGACATGGCTTCCAACGTAGATCCCAAGCCATCCCAAGATGGTCTAATATCTGTACAAAAAGGATTAAAAATGACTAGTCAATAATGATGTTTACTGGTATATATGTGAGCAGTATAGCATTATAAACTTACAGAAACTCAGTACCTGAAATTTAACAATAGTAGAATGGATATATTCGGTACTCTCCTTGCTTGCATTTGAGATAGACAACACAAGCTCCTGCAGTATGAATAAACACCTAGTATTCAACATACCATCACTTCAAATAACCTAATATCAGAAGATAATAAAAATTTTGTTAGAATAAAACCAGCATTACTACCTTCTTTGAGTCTCTAAGTTTCATATGGAACTCATCGCCATTGCCCTCTTGCAATGCTCTCAAACAACTATTGCACAAATAATGGAAAAGATTAGATGCTAATAGTAAATTATTCTAAATCTACTGCAATATTAATAAAAAAGGATAACTTTAAATCACTCAGATTAAAAAACAAGAATTTGCAATCCATTGATAAAGAAGATAATACTTGAATATTGTGGAAAGGAAGAAGAACTACTACTTCATTTCTGCCACAAGGCAAATGTCAATGAAATAATGCTTTTGACCAAGGCACAAAATCATCTTCTTGCATCAGCTTTAGTTCACGTGGCTAAGAAAACAACAGCAGTTAACAGGGGGAGGGGGCGAGGGTGGGACAAAATGTCATGGTCTAAGTCTATAAATGCTATTTTAGGGGATGCAATAACTCGAGAAATGAGAATACATGGACATAGTCTCATAGAGGTCATTCTACACTGAAATATGATTGAACATTATATGCAATAACAAAATCTGTAGCATAAAAATACAGTATAATAATAATATTTATGAAAAAAGCCCTCCAATATGAAGCTTTCAGCCATATTTTAAAATCTAAGTATAAGCTGAAAACTACAATTCTGGGTTTAGAAAAGGGAGAAGTACTGATTATCAATTAAGGATAAGGTTGTGGTAGTTAAGAAAGTGCACTTTGAAGGTCCAGAAGTTTACATTAGAAATTTAGAGTTATAAGGTAGACACCTGTGCAAATTTTCATTGAATTGACCACTCATATATGGTGTAGAATGAGTTTTGGAACCGGGGGTAATTAATGAGAAGTCCCAGTTTCCAGCTCTCCAAGCAGCCTCATACTGCAAAAGAGACAACACATTGTATTAGGAAAGAAAAGCAAAGAGGAAAGAATATGAAATGAGCATTTGGAGTGCTAAGGGGAAGGCAAAGAGTGAAACAACAAATTAAATGACAAGATATTGCAACAAGTATATTTGTCCTTCAAAACACAAGCAGACCTGCAGATCAGTAAACTCAGAGTCATGTTGAAAACAGCCTCTTCGATTAGTCAATCCTTGGCAATATACATCAAGCACATGAGTGCAGCCAGTTTTCTGCAGAGATCTCATTAGACCTTTATAATATTTCCAATCACCCATATTTCCTTCTGCTAGAGAAGAGGTACATGAGTCATCTGCAGATGGCTTTCCTGATAAGCAATCAATGCGTCCCATTTCAGATGATCTTACAAGAAGGTCATAATATTCCAGAGCTTTGTTCCAATTTCCCTCATGCTCAAATGTAATTATTTGAGATGTCAACTGTAACAGAAAGAATAAGTTACAAAGGTAATTAAAAAATCCTTTTCATGAAATTCACAAACCATTAAGCTAGAAAATGTGGTAACTTTGAATGTAATGTTGAGAAAATTCTGAAAAGACATCTACTTTTGAGCAAAATTCTGATAAAAAGTTTTTATATTATAAATATATTTTTTGCAATGTCATATTCTTTGTATTTTTTGCAATGTCATATTCGTTCTTTCTAATCATAGCTGGTTTTCTTATTAGGGAAGCATTTATTGCAGTAAATGCATAGTTTGTCTCTACATTTTTTCTTCCTGAGTCCTTGAGACAATAAAATACATCAGGCATAAGTATACCGATGCACATATGCATGTAATGCATGTACATTTGTGCATCTGTACAGCAATTGTTATCTTTCGCCTTCATCTAGACTCTTTTCCAAAGTCCAGGAAACTTTTAAAAGGTTGTTCCTTGGATACATGAGTTTAAAACTAAACCAACATGGTAAGTTACCCTTCCTGCTAAAACACCTATTGGCCTTAAATTCTAGTTTTTTCTCTCCCACCCAATTAGAAACCAAGGGAAATCCTCATTCTTCTTCTTTCTCTGTAAACCATAGATCAACCTAGATCCTTTCTTCCAGCATAATGATAAATCACTAAAGCTGCCTAGACTGGGTTCACCACTTCATGAAAGGCTTGAATTTCCAAGTGGCTGATGGGGTTGAATGCATAACATCAACACAAAGGAGAACAGTATGATGGTGCAAAAGCCAAGATAGTTTGCTTACTTGCCAAAGAAGATCATGATAAGGTTCACAATTCAGAAAAGAGGGCAAAAGACCAGCATAGAAAGGGTTTACTGTGGGCATGTTATTTAATATGCATAACATAGATAGATGAATACATAGAAGAATCAATTTAACCTCACAGAAGAAAGACAAATAAGGAAAACAATTTGTGGCACATTTCACTGGAGACGTGTGTCAGGAATTCAGGAGTGTCAAAAATTAAAATAAATAAGAAAAAATAAAGGCATGAAGCTATTTGGAGAAGACCAAAACAAGCATTAAATATAAGATAGTTTTATTAACCTTATTTGATTGAAGTATTCCATATATGCTGTCCGGCTCATTAATCTGAGTGAATGCTGCAACCAGTAGCTCAATATGTGGGGGCAACTGAAAACATAAATAAAAAATGATTCACCATGCCATGAATTTGAATGGGAACAGTGCACAAAAACTTGAGAAGTGATGACAAAGACAATGCATTTCTTCATCATACTTTATAATCAAGCAATTGCAAATGAAATTCATTATGTGACAAGAGATAAGAACTGACCAATTCCAGATGGGAAAAATCAGGACTTCCTAGGGCTAGACAATTAAAATGTTCCTCACACCAATGTTCTGCATACATTACCGCTGTGAAGTATGATCCACAATGCTGCAAACAAGCAACAGAAATCCAAGAGGAGGCATGAAAATAAGCAGAAGACATAAAAAATTCAAGAAGTAAAGCAAACTCCAGCACTATTACAAAATAGATGTAAACCTATTATACCCTGACGCATATGCATGCAGTTACATCCATACAAGTACTTATCATGTGGCATCCAACCAGCATAAAATTCAACTTTTTCTAGAATTTATGTGTGTTAATGCATAATTATATTGATGAATACACACTCAATGTGTCAACAAACCAACTATAGCGAGCAAAGATAACCCAAAGAAGGGTGTATGCATTGATATAAGGTGTGCACTTATCAAGGAGATAGGCTTGACCACACACAACACTTCAAGGTCAGTGCATATCAAAAGTATTTGGGCTCTATATGTAATATAGATTATGCACGAGATAAACGGGACAAAAGATTGAATACCGAAAGAATAAGCTATGAGTTTTTATTGCTAAATCCAGAACTATTAGGTTAGGTTTTCTAAAGAATACATCCATGGAAATGTTATCCACTTAGGTTATCTATGAAATTGAAAAAAGGCAAAATTGTCACATGTACTAATGCTCTTTAAAAGCTAGTTCTTGTCGATGCAGGCCAAAAACAAGGATACCTGGTGTCAAAAGACGTACTGTAGGATAGCCCACAGAGAAATATTATATGATAGATAAGGTCATGCCTTTAAGTTAACAAAAAAAATTAAAATTTGTGCAGTTGGGATAAATAATTAATCATCATGTTTCACATGCAGGAATTTATATAGAAAATGTTAAGTGAGACTAGTATTTCCCTACAAATTTTGGACAGCCAAAATTTACTTTATGGGTTAGACTATGGATGATGCTGCTCGTTTAGGTTCAGTAAATGCTATGGTCCAGATATGAAATTTAGACAGAACTGAAAAATTTTGGCACTTAGGATCGATGAATGACATGGTTTCCAGCAATGACTTTTAAAGAAAGCTCTTATCATTTTTTCACACTAGATACAAATGCTAGCGTGAGCATGTGTTAAAAATATAAGGTCATGCACAAGGCAGAGGAACAACAGGGAAAAATATGGTCAAGGCTCATTAGAAGTTGTGAAGCATGACTGATGTACGGCGGACAGGTAGCCTGAACAAGAGTACCTGCAACAAGTGTGCCGATATAATGCATAGATGATTTGTCTTAAATAATTTCAACATTCTGTGGCTAATATGTACAATTGTTTATATATGCATAACACAAGTCTAATATCATTATGCTTAGAATTTAGAACAAATACCGCACGATGAAGTAAAAATTGCTAAATCATGAGCCATCAGTAGATTGAAGACTCAATGCAAAAGTAAATAGTTCCTAAAAAAATGAGGAGTATTAGAAGATGAACAAAACTATAAAAACACAATAACATAATTAACTTGGAAATATTGTACTTGAAGGTGGAAATTTATCGATCAAGCATAGAAATTGAAGGGACCAAGCGATGACAGTGAAAGAGAAAATATTTTGAATGTTATTATGACTTGTAGTTGCTTCTAAAATTTTTTCATGATCCATTAATACTTCAAAGAAACTCGATTCCTACTCTATATGTGGTGAACCAGTTATACAAGAGAGGTTGCCCCAAATATGAGGCAATGAAATTCAAAGTTGACATAGACTGGTTAGTCCAGAAGGAATGAGGATAGCTGGACAAGATCTTCATTCATCAATATCAAACCTCAAACTAGTTACTGCAAAGCTTAAAAAGCTTATTTTTGTCATTCATTATGACCACAAGGGAAAGATAACAAGAGAAAATGAAAAAGTAACAATCAACTTAGGTTGGATATTTATTATTGAACAAGATCCACCTGCTAAGTGAGTTTTAGAGAACAGCAAGTTACTCGGGACTGACTGCTCTGTGGAAAAGATAGGAGATGTCTATGCATGATGCATAGGTTATCATGATAATGCTTCATATGGTCATAAAGTGCAACTCTAAGAGAATAACAGTCAACAATAAACCTATGGAATTATCTAATTGAGGGGGAAAAACATGTTAAGTGTCAAATTTACCTCTTTATTTTGGCCACAAATCAAAACCAAGTTTCTGAATTTTGGTTCAGAGTAAGACTGTTTATGCATATGCCACAAGAAGAAGGCAAACACATCAAACAAACAAGAATTCTAATCCCTAATCCACATAAAACTCTCAGATCAAGAAATCTACTAATGTTGATAATTCTAGCATTGTGAAATAATGAGGTTAGTACCCTCAAGAGTCACTTGATTTTGAAGCACATACAGATTAATAAGCCACTTCATAGTGATCATATCACAAGTTGGAGATATCCCAAGCATGTGTCAGGCAAGGGGTGAGATTTTTATTTTTGCCAGATAACACCAGGCAGTATTAAATCCTTATGATAAGATCAGCTCGAACCAGACAAAACAGGCATACCCCACCCAGTACAATCTGTCATATCTAGAGAATCAGAAATAAAACTCAAGGTATTATTTTTTCCCTTCCTATTTTCATTAACAGCACATAAATTCAAACTAGACAACTAGATTCTGGATTTATGCATCATATAGAAAGTTATACTCACAATTGCTGCTTTAGCAACCACAAGATAATCGAGCGTAAGCCAGTAAACCTGGGGATAAACAAATTGTCAGGAATTAGAATATTAAATTAGAAAGAAGTAGCACTAATAAAGTTCATAAATTAGGTTGGAATCAAGGTTTGCTATGCTGGTACTTAGGTAATGTATTGGTACTTAGGTAATGTACCAATACCTTACTGATATGATAGACCATACAGACACAAGGTTGGGGGACCCTTTTCTCATGCTTAGCCATGATGTCGGCCCGAAACCGGGCAAAGTGAGTCGATATAACAAGAACCACGAGGAACCAGTCGGTTCTGCCAGTACAGGCCAATTCGACTCCTCCGTATCGAATTACTAATATGGTACACAACACATTAGATACAAGAAGTTCAGGTCGGTACAACAAACCATATATATAATGTTAATCGGAGTTACTAAACACTAACACAATTCAAGATGCATAAAAATTAAATTAACCCAAACAACATATTGAGCTTCTGAAAGAAGTTAAAGCAAAGAAAATTACTTGAAACCATGATTCCAAAAACTGCCCGAACGAGACGGTACCTGCGCGTACTGGAGCGCTTCAACACAAAACCACCACCAGTATGGATTCTAGGATGCTAAACTGTTAGTACATACCAACCATATAAGTGCATATCGGTACATACCAATGGTACCATACTAATAGTTTCCATTTTTTTATTTGTCAATTTTCAATATGTACAGGCAGTACCAATACCAAACCATTCCTTTGGAAAAATGGCATGGGATTCAATACCCGTATTTAAAACCTCGATTGAACATATTTTAGTGAACAAAAAAGAAATTTATACAACATGGTTGTACTACATTATGCAACCAAAAGAGAGGGTTCATAAGTTAGAATATAAACTAGCCTTTTTTCACATACCTAAACTCCGTATGTTCTTATTAGTTCTTGTTAGTGATGCATTATAGAAGGATGAGTTAAGGAATTTGGTGAGGTAGTTCTATCCAAGGTTTTTAAACACCAATAGGACAACAGGGTGTCCCACCATCTCAATTGTCAGGACATAGCATCATCCCAATCATGGTTAGCCAAATCGAACCGGCATCTAGTCGAAACGGTTCAACTAGGTCGGGTCAGGTCAGTTATAAAATCCCTCCCCCACCCCTAGTTCACCACAATAAAATCCCTCTCCAGCACCCCGGTTCAGTTTTAACACCCCCCCAACATCGCCTATGGTTTGAGCCCCCCTCCACAATCTTTCGAGACTTTGCGACGATTCGAGAGCACGCTCCCCCCCCCCCCCCCCCAACCGCATGCTCACAACCTGAGGTGAGCTTTTCATAGGAGATGGGAAAAGAAGGGAAGAGGGGGTCGTGATAAGGTACAGGGCGAGGCAAAGAGGGAAAAAGCGTAGCTAAACTCAAGAATCATAAAGCAGTCTAGAAAGTATGAAGAAAGCTAAGATGCAAGATGTTGACATGTGTGAGTAATCATAAAGAATACTAGTTCAGTGTAGAATGAGCTAAAAACAAGGAAGATAACAAATTTGCAAGAGATAGATATTGGAGCAAAGGGAAACAAGCTACTGAGTGATCAACAGTAAATAAATTATGGTCCATCAAGGAATTCTACTACTTCATTACAAGCTAAAACAAGGACGGGAAGGGATTTGAGAACAACTAAGTAGTCAAACCAAAGTAGTTAAAATTAATTGGTGCATTGTTTGGCATATATATCAGTTTCCACATGTACCATGGGCAGTGAAATAGATCAGTTCAGCCTATCATTCAAATCAATAATTAAAAGGGTTGGCGAATCCTATAGTCAACCAATAAACACTTGTCATTACAACTTCAAAGGTGATACTGTAATCATAACAAACATCTTACTTTCAAAATCTCTTCCTTCAGCATTTGAAACATCAAATCAAAGTACTAGAAGACCCTGAACTTCCTAATAGGGATTTTCAAATTTAAAGTATGCAACAATGAGTACTGGAAATATTAACATGGTAGCATGTCAAAGTAAATTTCAAGCACATTATTTCGTTATCCTATAAAAAGAAAAGGAAGATATATTTCCATAAGGAATATGCTTATCACATAATAATATACGGACACTTAACAAGTAAAAACAATTCAGACTTCCATGTTGGCTGAAAACCAAGATTAATTTGAGATATACCAAAAAATTAAAATCTAAGCCAAAGAATCCTAGTCAATGCACATTATGAAAAATAGAGACACTTATACACAAAAACTCTTACCTTTTTCCACGAAGAATGTAGTGTTAGAACATTAGATGGATGATCTTTTGATTTTTCGAATGTGTTACGAGTTCTTCCAAAACTAGAAGCCCTGCCATGCTGTAATAACAATAGAGTAGTTATGTTTTGCAGATACTGCTGCAGATAGAAATAAATGTAGCAACGCAAAATTGTTACAACAGAATCTCCAGTGCATAATTGCTTTTTTAAGAGAAATGAAAGAAGAATGATAAAGAGAATAAATATGCAAAGTTTAACATAGTCACATATGCAAGTTTTCAGAAAAACTTCTCTCACTCTTTTGGTTTAGCTCCTTGTGTTCAAAATTGTTTCTAGTAGTGAAGGAGTGTCAGCCATATTTAGGCTCAAGTAAGCAAAAGGTCCACTTTAGGGGTATCAGTTTACCAATGAAACGGTGTCTGACAAGGTCACAAGCAAGATCCGTTGTACCGACCACACCGACGTACCGGTGAGCACCGCGGTACCGTACCCCGGTACCGAACCGAACCGGTACTGTACCAGTTCGGCTGCTTTGGGCCAAAAGCCAAAAAAAATTGAGGTCGGTATGAGCCGGCCGGTACCAGATCGGTACGGGCCAGTACCGATTCAGTATCGACCGGTACGGGTTGCGAATAATCAGAACCGAAAAATATAGCTGTACTGTACCGGTTCCGTTCGGTACCGATACGTATCGGCCTGTACCGACCCGTACCGATCGGTACGGCAGACCATGGTCACAAGGGTTAAGCACCGGTACAAATAGTATGGCATTTTGAAACATGTATCAATGCTGATTTCACATCAGAACGGTACGATACCGTCACATGACAACATATAAATACTAAAAATCTGTAACAAGCCTAATAATTTTTTACTAATTTTTAGCAAGAGATTGGAAAACCATATTTCTAGAATTTCTTCAGGTCTTATCCATATGTTTTGTAAAATGCCAATTTAGCTAACTATAGAAAATCAAGAAAAATGTGTCAAGAAGAACTCTTGCACTCAAAGTAAACTTAAAGTTATGAAGCATTTGCCTTCTTAGCTAAAATAAAGTGGACTTCGTAATCTCCAAAACTTGAAGTGTGAATGCTCACAACAGAGAATGACAATGTTAAAAACTTGTCGACAATCTCCACTTCTATGAACAAGAGAAATCATTAACAGAAAATTCCAATTATACATGGGAACAAACACAATCAAAGACTTGGTAAGATATTAAGGGAGACGAACTGACTGTCACAAATTGTTAGAGATCTAGTTGTAGCATTTCTAAAAATGGACTCAAGGAAAATGATTAAAAAGGGTGGCTCAATGCACGAGGCTCCCGCCACTACAGAGTTTGGGGAGGGTCAGATGTATATAACCTTACCCGTGTGCTTTGAATCGGTGACACTCATGTTACAATGGAGCAATATTACCATTTTGCCAAGGCGCACCCTCTAACTATATTACTCAATACAACTTCAAATCTATGCAACCGAATCTAAACGAGATCAAAGCTTTCCCAGATAAGTGTCAACATAAATCAAGATCTTAAGTTTGGCAGATCAGAAACGTCAAGGGGATTAGGTTCAGATTCACATACTACATTTATTGTCCAAGTTTTAGATATTGTAAGTGAACGATGTGGATTGTGATTCATTACTATACCAAATTTTGCATTGACTTACTCCCTAGCTTGTAATTTATGCATCTAGTGGTCAAAAAACATGCATTAGTCTGTGTTATTTTAACTATCCATTTTTGACCGCTGGATGCATGGTATACTGAACCGGCGTATACCGGCCGGTTCGGCCTGTACCGAACCGGTTCGAACTCTAACCGGTTTGGTTCCGCAGTGAAAAACGGTTCAGACCCCAATAAGGCCGGAATCGAGCGGTACGAAGCCCGTACCGGATGAAACCGGACTTGTTCCGTCCGGTTCGGCCTACGAACCGGATGCCACTCCGTGGCATTCCACAGCACGCCACACAATGGCATCCGATTCGCCACAGTGGCATTGCCGCTCTCTGGCTACAGCGCGTTGCACGCTGTTAGCCGGTTTGGTACCAGTATAAACCAGTCCAAACCGGTACCATATCGGTCCGATAGGCGACCGGTATACCTACCGGTACCGGTACAACATACCTTGGCTAGATGCATATGTTAGAGATCTCTAAATCACATGATTTTTTGACAATGAGCAATTTAAAGATAGTAGATCACATCCAACAGCTCGGATCATCGTTGTCAGGCCCCTAAACTAGTCAGAACCAACCTTATTAGGGCTATTTTATGGGTGCTCGGATATTAGCTCTACTCAATATATATATATAAATGCATGGATGCACGCATATATGATATTTTACGGTTTATAGTTATATCTTTACCTTAAGAGGAGTTGAAAAGGAGCTTGCTTTCTGAGCAACCGAAAATGATCGAAGTTCATTCAATGCATCCAGAAACACCTGAATTGACTTAACCAAGCCATTAGACTCATCAAATATGCTCTCTTGAACCTGCAAAGCAAAGGAGAATATAGTGAACTTACTTAGAAATTGTACGGGGAACAACTTACTACAATCATTTTGCTAACAAATCATTACTACAGGTAAAAATGTTAACCTTTGCTGAGATTAACTGGCAAAGGACAGGATTTGAATCAACCTTTCCTGCTATGCTCACCAAGACATTTGCAAGCAAAAGTTCAGCTATCTCAGCTTTCAACAAAACTATATTTTGACACAATCTACAATGGAATTTAGAACAATATAATGCATCAATATAGTAATACTGACAAGATAATCGACCTAACATGTATAAGCATTTGAATATACAGCAGCAACTCTGCATAGCAAAGAGATACCTTAGGATGATATCATCACAATGACTAATTAGTGAGTGCACAAGTGAGCAGATCCACTGCTCGTATGTTTTACCCTCAGTTTGCCATAGGGAAGGATCCTCCAAAGAAATGGCTTCTGTTTTAGATAATCAAAATCAAATAAACAAATTTGAATGAACCAATTACCTAAATCAAGGCTTTAAATACCATGGGATAGGGCCACCCCACACTTGGGATCAAGGTACGCCATCTCAGTACCGGAGCCACCCTTGTCACTACATCGGTATGCCTCCCATACCATGTACCGATACTGAAGTGGTATGGTACAGTATGCCCTGCACTCCTCGGTTAGGTACGGTATGGCATACCATGCTTGAGATGGTGATATCTCATCCCATCCCAATCAGGAGACAGTCTCAACAATCAGGACAATGGGATACCCTGCTGTCCCACTGGTATTTAAAACCTTGACCTGAACACTGTTAAAGCAAAAATCAACCAAAGTTCAGAGAATGCACAGTATTAAGTGAAAAATAGAAGATGACAGAGAATTTAAAATGCAAAATTACCACCATAATTATTTTCAGAATCTAAAAGTAACTTTTCCACGAGGTCCAAGTTAACACCCTTCGAGTGAACCTGCAAACGAATAAAAAGAAGCATATATAAGCATGAACATGAAATAGGAATGCTCATATAATTCAGCAGATAAATATGCACAGTAAACCAAAAACCATGATTACCAGATGCAATGAGATCTATCAATGCATAAAAAATCTATCTTGCAAAGTTGCAAAATTTACCGCAATTAGAGACCTCTCATAAGAATCGAGGGACAGCAGCACACCT
Source organism: Phoenix dactylifera (assembly GCF_009389715.1). Lineage (NCBI taxonomy): Eukaryota > Viridiplantae > Streptophyta > Magnoliopsida > Arecales > Arecaceae > Phoenix > Phoenix dactylifera. The sequence continues at coordinate 1,121,845 of NC_052397.1, read as the reverse complement.
TGACCCTTTTCAGTTGAAAGAATCCCCTGTTTATGTCCATCAGATTAAACAAGAAAACTTGACTATGCTAATCCATCAATCTTGTTTCAAACAGTACACAGACGGAGAAAAATCAAAGAATAGCCAAACTTCCTAACTGCTACTTCAGGCATCGTATTACAAGTACATCTAATATCATGAGCAAGATTGATTGTGTTCAGCATGATTAGAGAAGCTTTCAGTGTTGTTTGGTCCATAAAAAGTTTATTGAATACACTTTTTTATATTTAGAAGAATTTCTTTGGTTACAATTTACAACTAAAAATTGGAATAACTGTTTTTGGTTTAATATAGAGTGGGCTGGTTGTAAATAGGCCTTAGACGAATGGTACTAGAGTCCTAGACTCATTTCAGCATCTAGCCAGCCAGCCATGAAAAAAAGGGTATCCTCACCATTTGACCAGTGGATATCCATTCCCAGGAACTTACCTGCAGTGTCCGTGAAGTCATGTCAACTATCTTCACATGATCATCTAATAGGTACTTTTTCAAAAGTCTTAGAAGATCAATCAACAGCCCATCTGAAAATACAGTACTGGTACAGAAACTAGATTCCCATCTCCACGACTTGAAAGGAAGCTTTTGACAAGAATCTTTTGGCAGATGAAAGACAACCCGATAAGGGTCCCCAATTCCAATCTATGTTCATGATAATAGAAAATGAAAAAAGTTTAGATAGAAAATATGCAATGAACGAGAAATTAGGACATTACAACACAAAGAAGTCAGAAGATGACTAGTTAAGGACAGACCCTAGATATGAAATCAGCCACCAGAACACTCATATCATTTGCTTCATTGGAGCCATACAAACCAACAAGAGTCCAGACAGCAGAAACAACATCAGGATCACTATTCCAGCAGTTACTCTTTCCTGATTCATCTGGAGCATTTGTTTCTTTCTGGATGATTTCTCCGAGGACTAACTTCTTGTGCAGATGCCGAAGACTGAAAAACAAGGGACAAAATCAGGAATCCAGTAGCTTAAAATAACTAATAAATTTACAAGGTCGAGGCACAAAATACATAGAAGTGGAAAATATAGGCTACCTGCACATCAGTAATCCTTGTGGAAGGTAACAAGCTCTCCTGCCAAACTATTTATTACAAGTCTGTCAATGTTGAGATAAATAAGACATGCAACAGAAATAAAGAGGGGGCAGCGACAAATTTGCCTTTAGGAATTGATCCCTTGGAGAGTAGACATTGCAGAGGCCATCATGGAACATCCGAATTCTCTCCAAGCAATCAAGGTCAGGGAATGGTTCCAACTCCTGCAACAGCAGCAAAATCAGAAACAGATGACCACTTCTACATAAAATCAAGAACAAAACCCCCAAAGAAAAATATAACAAATTCAACATTGATCTAATTAAACAGCATTAATAAGTAAATTGAACCACAATAATCTCCTATAACAAACATAATGAAGTCATACTTTTATATAATCATAAAGTGATGGGTCAGCATCCACAGTAAGCTGATGAAGCAAAGATAAGACTCCTGATGAATGAACACAAGTTGGTTCTCTCTTGTTTTCAGCAGGAATACAACAAGCAACCAATTTTGAAACCAAAAACTGCGCATGTTCATAACAGAAAAAAGGCCAAAAGGCAAGAATGTTAGCGAAATAAAAAATAACAAGAAAAAATAACTAAATAACGCAGATGATCACCTGAAGTTGTTCACCTAGCACACTGACAACTTCTTTGGAAGGGTCGACTTTAAATGCTTCGAGCAATGTAGATAGTATAGCACAACACTGCTTTTGTAAAGGTTGATTCCCGATATACTGCCCCATTATATTGAAAATATAGCTGCAACAAGCCCATTAACATGTCATTAACAGATAAATTTATTAATGTGAAGTTATGAAGTAAAATGCAAGCATGGTGGAGACAAAATTTTGAGAACCAGGAAGGAAACAAGAACGATACATTCATAATACAAATAAAGACACTCATGAAATACTGTGGTGGTCCATATGAAGGATGCATTTGGAGCAATTCAGATTTGTTTGCAGCATAAAGTGTCAAAATTATTATCATTCTTCCTTAATAACTACCAGTTACGACTTCTAGCATTATGTCACAAGTTCTTGAAACTTTTTCTTTTTGGCAAAGTCTATGAACTTTTTTTATTAACTAAGTATCAGATCTTAAGTTTGCATTACTAGACACATCTTGCAATAATGCCAAATTGATATTATTAGATACATATCATTTCTGTTTCCTTTTCTAGCCAAATTGGGAATTCAAGAGTATCTAATTACAGCAGAAATGTTAAAACAACCATACTAAGTTACTAACCAAATCACACAATAAATCAGCATAAAAATTGAGAAGAGAAAAAAATTTAAATGTTTATACACAAAAAATTAACATTATCATTGATTAAACTAATGACTATGCTTCAACAAACATGACTAAAGCATCAAGTCACTTGTTAGAATGCTGGGACCAATAATTTCCATCCACACAAATCCTCCAACCAGCATATCAAACCTAAGCTCATTAAGTTCAAAGAAAGGGTGACAAATGGCATTTTGCACCACAGTAACTCAAATATTTATGAAAAAGCACACTTTTGAATAGATAGGAATAATTCACTATCGCTTTCTTTCCGTATTATGTTAAACACAAACTTCTATATTTTCTTCAGTTTTTTCTACCTTTTAGACTCTTCCACACAAAAATCATAATCACCTAATGTAGGATTCAAGCAAATTGATTTCCTGACACACTAAAGAAGTTTTCAAAATTCTTCTTAACTTACAAATTACACATAATTCTTAAAGCAAGAGAGAGAGAGAGAGAGAGAGAGAGAGATCTACCAAGAAGTGCTAGAAACAGCAGCTCTATGCCCAATTATATGGATAAGAACCTCAATTGAAGAGAGGCGATGACACTTATGTCGTGGATGAACAGCAGCTGTAATCTGGTAATGTATCTCCACTAAAAACTGCACATATGAGAAAAATTAATCATAGCATGTTCAAAGCCAGATAAAATTTACTTGACAAGTTGACAATAGAAGACTGGGACTTAGAACATCCAACACGAGGGCAGCATATTACCTTAAAAACCCTATCAGAGCGGAAAATATTAATTTTATCAATGATACCAATATTTGTAGGATGTTCATCCCTGAAAAATGTCCAACAAAAGAAAAATTAATAATTCTTATAATATAAACTAGGTTTAAAAAATTGATAAAACAAGGAAAAGCTCATACATTTCCAAAAAACCATCAACAACAGTTTGCACTAAAACGACCACAGTCTCCTTGGTAAAAAGTGGCATGTCTGGGTCAGTGAAAGAACAACTGAGCGACAAAAGGCAGCTGACAATTGACACCTACAAAATTAAGAAAATTGGCAAATAAGATTAATTAAAAAAACAAACTATCAACATGTTACCTATATGCCACCTTTCCCACAAAAAAACACAAACAATTATTTGAGGTGATTTTGCAAGAGTCTTGCAGATATGCCATTTGCAATCTAAACATCCTTAATTTACAAAAAAAAAAGTTGCTTTATGCACTGAATTTGTTATGATGAGAACTAGCATGGTTCAGTCCTGTATGCTTTCATTTACCACATCATAATATGTATAAGCCAATGGATAAATATTAACAAACTGGATTTCGAATGCAATATACCGTATGCCCTTCCTCTGATAGATCAATCTTTAAGTTATGATGCTACAAGTGCAATTGAGGCATTGAAAATACAAGTTTGAGATACTAATCTCCAGTCCTTAAGCATGAAAGTAGCTTTTAGAGCACAAAAATAACATGACAGAAAAACCCCTTACATCACAGTATCAAACCAGCAATATAGTAAACAACAAAACTCTCTCCCACCTAAGATAATTAATACCGTACTAGGTCGCTGTATATTGGAAACTGAGTGCATTGGAAAAGACAGTAAACTATACATGACCTTGAAAATCTATACACTGCACAACACAATATACTATTGAGATATGGACAAAGTAGTTTTTCCAATACCATATGTTTCTTTATAAGGTCATCTCGCTCAAGCTCAGAAATTTGGGCAATATGCAAAACTGATTTGCAAAGTGCCATTCTTCCCAACTCCTTGTCTGGTTTTCCACTGCAATGCACTGCCATGCATACTGCAAAAATTGGCACAAAGTATTCCTTCACAATATCAGGCAGAGGCCGACAAGAAACCTGCAGGTCAAAAAAATAAAACAATACAAATTCAATAGAACATACAAGATATGAAAATCACATGGAGCGGGACTGAGAAGGAAAGACACAGAAAAATTTAACCGTCCTACCAGAATATTTTGTTGCTCAAGATAACAAAAAAAAATTAGAAGGCCACAAGAAAGAGAGTGGAGGCTGCAGCTGTCTTAGAAGACTAAAAGTCAAGGATTCAGGACACAGTTCACCCCAATCAGTCCTAGCTTTTCCAGATACGACCCTTAAGGAACCAAGTCCTGGGAAAGGTCCGGGACCCTATGACCTCTCATACCAGGTGTCCCAGTTCGTAATGATCTGTATCAGCCGGTACAAACTACGGACCAGGACCAACCATTAGCCACCATTACCAGCTGGGACCTTGGGGAGCAAAGGAAATGAAAATAGCCTTACGCCCTGCTCTGCCTTTGTTCACATGCAAGAAAGGAAAAAGAGAGAAATAAGAGGGTATAAGGGGCTTAGATCTGCCAAATCTGAGTAATAATCCAGTAATCACTTCCCCATCTTTTTCCTCCTTGCCTCATATTTGGTCAAAAATCAAGAGAATAAGGGAAAACTATACCAAATTATTTCTATTTACCATGAAATTTTGGTACATTGTAAGTGCGATCAACCTAGAACACCATATCTTTTTATTGGATGCATTAATAATTTCTTATAAAATTATAATCATGTTCGAATAAAATAATTATTGAAAATAATAATCATATTGGAGGAAAATGACAGTATGTTTGCTCTATAAGTATACCATATTATTGCTTGATGTGGATCAACTTTGGGTGTGTTTTAGAGCACCCAAATCTACACCCAAAATTGGCATAAATTAAAGACCAACCTGATAGAAACACCATTGTACAGGATAGAAAAAAATATATAGTACGAAAACCGCCAAACAATTTTAATTTTCATAATTTCTCTCAATTTTTAAAATTTATTTTTGAATAAACTAACTTAAGATAATAAAAAATAAATATTTAAAAAGATGGAGCAAGGTTGTTCTCTGATGCAGTAAATATGCATTTCAAAAATTATTAGAATTATTCCTATTAATTCAAAAAATTTATTCAGATAATTGATTAGATTGTAGAAAATATTAATAAATAGGTTTACAATTTTCCAAAACTAACACCTCTGGTATATGATTGATAAGTAGTGTGACAACCCCAGCCTAGATTAGCTGGGCCTGGTCCACTTGATCGGCCTATATATAAGAAATGGCCTAGAATAGAAAAAAAAATAGAAGCCGTACGTGCTCGGCATGTGCAATGAAGAAAGAAGACTCCCAATGGGAGAGTCTCCTTCCTCCCATCTTCGTCGGAGGGAAATCTGACGCCAAGGCAGATTCCTAGCATCTCCTCACACTCTATTTAAAGTCCTCTCCTCCCCTTCAAGGTCATCACCATCAAACACGTCGCCGGTAGTCCCCTTCTTTTTTTTTCTTCCGCATGGCACCATCCCTGTTTTGCGGATTTTTCTTGGCCGGCCGGCATCACCGGAGCGTCGCCGAAGTAAGGATTGATGCCACCAACCTCACCCTTCACTAAGCCACTATTATTGGGCCATATCTCATCATGGGATCGCCAAATTTCGAATGGTAAGCCACTCCCCTATTTTTAGAACTGATTCCCAACTTTGTTTCTCTTTTTCTCCGGCCTTTTCCGCCGCTAGCAATTTCGCCAGAATTTTTGACCAGCCTCCTACATCGGCTCATGGTTTTCACCAGAGCCTTGATTGTCGACGCATGGGTTGAGCCCGACAGAAGCTCCATTTTTCTTAAGCCAATCCTCTGTTTTCTTTCTTTCCGTCGTCGGACGCCAATTGCTAGTTATAGGATCTCCGGCGATGCCGGCATGGCCAGCACCATCACTGGCCACAACCAATGCTAGTTGTGAGGTCCCTCCTACCGGGAGGCAAATAGTACTGCTGCCTGGGTCACCTTTTTTGCTGCACAACACTCGGAAGGGATCCTTTGGAAGAATCACGAATATGTTCTGTTGCCTCTTCGTCAACTTCTTTTTTCTAACTTTATTGGCTGTACACATGCACAATCAGTGTCAGTCATTGTTGTATCAAAAAAAAGGGATGAGCATGAGTCCCCTATTTCGCCAAGAAGCCAAGAGAAAAAAAAGAAAAAAAGAATAAGGAAAAAGAATAAGGAGAGAGGAGAGAGACTTGCTTCTCTCTCTTCTCTTCTTTTGTTCTTTCTTTCTCTGGCTTCTCTCTCTTATTTTCCTCTCTTATTTCTCTCTTGTTTTTCTCTCTACAAGGTTTCTCTATAGGGTTGTTGGATCCAACAAAGAGCTCTACAATATAATTTTGGATCAATTCTAGTAAAGGAGGTCTTGATTTATGGTCATTGGACGGCATGCAAGTACCACCTTGGCTCTTGTCGGACACTGTTAGATTTTGTCACAACCAATTTATGTCGAACCATCTGCACCCTAGTTCAACCATAATCAGATGAAATCACCTAGATCGACCTGACCAGGACGTCGGGTGCTACCTCTTGGCAGCCCTATGAGAGTGTTGGGACTTAGAATTTTTATTCTTAAAATAATCATGATTAGATTCCGATGAAAATATAATTTTTGAACATTAGGCTCTAAGAAAAATTTTTGGAGTTAATTGAATCTGTCGGTTGGTTTCACTTGTAAGGTAAGTAATGTAACTCTTTTTCTAGATTTATCGGCAAATTATAAAATATTTTCTAAATCGAATAGTTCATGATTTATAAATTTGATGCATAGTATTTTAATAATTTAATATGCCTTTTTTGATATGAATTATATCCAATCATCCCAAGTGTTTGGATGATAATGTCTGGGTACCATCTCAACTCAGTGCTAGACTGATATGGGTTTGAGTAATGGGATTTAAAACCTTACCAGAAGTTGATAGACATGAAGACATCACTCTTTTTCCTAAAGGAATACGACAATAAGATTAAAGGGGAAAGTTGGGGTTCCCCTTTCCAAACAAACTTTACAATCAAATATCATGGAGTGACACGGAGGGAAAGAGAAAAAACGGCATGGAAAACCAGCAAAATTCTAAGTGGGGGAAGAGAAGAAAAATCCATGTCATTAATAAAGTAAAACCAAACTAGAAAAGCCACTTAGATAAAAAATTAACACAATGAGCCACCAAAACCACACTATCAGGAATTGAAAGCTCAAAGGAATGAAACATTTTTTTCTCAAAACGTCAAACAATCCCTGCCAAACTAAACAATAATGGGTCCAAGCAAGGACTGTCGAACCGCCCGGTTCGGGCAGTGCCGAACCGATCCGGTGCGACATCGGGTCGCTTTGCCCATTACTTTTGGTTCAACAGGTACAAAACCGGCCGGAACCGGTCTCTTACCGACTGGAACTGGCGGATAAGTGCCCAAACCGGTCGGAACCAGTCGGTTCGATGCAGACTTGGTGCGAGCGGGCCGTTTCACATAGAGTCAACCCGGTTCCAAACGGGGTTGACACTATAGGCTGCAAAGCATCAGGTGTCTGTTAGGAAGGCCAAAGGCTTTTCCAACAGCATTTGGAAAGCTATTTCGCTATCTCGACCGCTTCTTTCCAAATACTCTAGAAATAACACCGATTCAGGCTATCAGAAAGAAAATCTAAGGCTAAATAAGGTATACTTCCTCTCTCCTACCCCATTCTCTTTATTTTTGGGAGGAGGTTTGAAAAAATAACTCAAAAATGGCAAAAAAAGAAAAGATCATGCCAAAATTTTTGATTTGGGCTTTAGTTTTTCTATGTTGTAGATCTATGGATGATCTACATATTGGCATAAAAATTTTTAATTTTTGAATTATATATAATTTTTAAAAATTATAAATATATTTTTGGATTAAAAAATAAAAAAACAAAATGTAAAAGCAGAAACGTATTTAGGGGCATGCAAGCTACTCTCTATAAAAATTTGGTGTACATTCATTCAAATTTTGATGCGATCATGCGCACAACGGCCAAAGCCTAAATTTAAAAAAAAAAAATTGAGAAATAAATAGCCTTTGATATATGCCCGAGGGCTTAGAAAAATATATGTAACATCCATTATTAGGTTCTACATTGATCTGAGATAAAATTATATTTTTAAAATATTAATATTTAAAAATTATTTTTAAATCAAAAAATAATTAAAAATATATATAATGCCAAAAATATGAAAAATTAGTAGTACGTATTACATAATTCAGAAGTAATTTCTGAGATAGAAATCATATTTTTTTAAAATTTATGATATTTAAACATATTTTTAAATTTAAAAATATTAAAAATATATAAATAAATAAATAATAAGAAATATTAGGGTTATGTATTAGATAAATCCGATGTATTTTCTGAGGTAAAAATTTTTCATCGTAAATTAATTTTATGATTTGTATCATTTTAAAGCAATAAGATGCATCAATTAGATTAAGATTCCTCTTGGTTCAAAGTGGTAGAAAGAACAAGGGCGGAAAGAGCAAAGATTAAAGATTCCTTTTGGTTCAAAGTGGCAGAAAGAACAAGGGTGGAAAGTGGAAAAAGCATAGAGCTACACAACAGATTGGGCTCTATATTGTGGAACAATAATCCCTGTGCATAAGGGCATGTAAACAGAAACAGTCATATCATATGCTCAGATCCACATTTTGCATGACACAATGTCTTCAGAAAAGGTATATTAGTCCATTAACTATAGGAAATCAAAACTGCAGAAGAAGCAACATTTGTATTCCCCAATTGTGAAATACAATATCTTTTGAACAGGAGAGACCTTTTGTTCCTTCCCATCATGTGCTGATCTCAAGCAGCACACGAAGGATATAACTCTATTTTATAAAGGTAAGTACAGACAAATTTACCTTGGATACCCAATTAAGATTTGTGATATCTTCTCGTAGAATTAGAGGTGCAAGGAGCCAAGGGCAGCAATATTGCATAAAGCATTTAACATCTGATTTACGAAGAAAGAGATCTTGTACCTGAAACATCACAAAGTTCAAGAACACAAGAAATTAAACTATAAGGAAATTATCCTGTAAAAGTATTGAGGGAAGCTATGCCTGACTATGCTACGAATACTTTGAAATCTAGACTCAAGCAAAAGATATGTTAAAAAAAACTACAATTAAATCAAGAATAAATAAAATGTGGGCCCATCGTAGTATCAATACAAAATGAACAAATTATTAACGGCAATATCCTAATATTCAAAATTAATATAGTATGCCAACCTCTAAAACAATATAAAAATCATCAATAAAATAATTATTCAACCATGAACAGTACATCCATGTATATAGAAAACATTCATAGACTCATCCAAAGGCAGACCCCCAAGAATTAACAAGTCAGATAACCATATTATGTTACTCCTATTAAATTTTTCTTTGGTTCCCAATCAACTGCTGTATATCTTCTATAAACATCAAAGTTACCATCCTCATAAAAGCAATCAGAATCTTTGAGTAGAAAATAAACAAACATATTAATTAAATATTGACCACAATGATGAATAAAGCAAGATGTATATGCCATTACCTCAACTAGTGCCACTAAACTTACTTCACAAGCTACCCAACGACAAAGAATCGATCCCATGAGTTGCTCAAGATACTGCAGAAAGGTTCAATACAAGGCACGAGCAATAAGTTACCACTTGTCATTCCATATAATTTAATGCACTCCATGATAATATAACTATTTAGATGAGTAATTAACAAAGAGAGTGTGTTCACTGCTCCAGCATTATGCCAATTATTCAAGGGAAATTAGTAATACAACATCAGTAAAGGCCAGAAAAATGGGGTCTTTCAAAAATAGATGCTTTAGAAGGCCATTTCTTGTTAGGATAAACAAGAGTCTTTCCCCGTCCAAGGTTCTAAACTACCATCTCACCAGTCTTTCTCAATCTTTCAGGCTCAACTTCCTCCATAATAACTTCATTTCTTTTGCTAAATGGAAGAAAGATAGACAATCTAAATGATCTAGGGGATAAACAATTTACCTTACTCCTGGATGCATATTGGAGTTTTCTTGACACAGTATCAAATAAAGCATATGCCAATTCCCTGCAGAAAAGACAATACCAGAAAGAGAATAACTTTAGAGCAAATGTGAGATTTAACAATAGGCCAGCACAAGGAGGTTACCGACCATCAGTACCTTTGACCGGGCTCGGTAGCTGCAACCACACATATCATGAAGACTGCCTGCAATTTCAATTCACAATTCAGAAATGAGAACAAAATTCACAACTTCATTTAGTAATGAAAACATGGAGGGGATAAGGGAAAAAAAGGGAATACTTCTGGCATGAGAGTAAGAGAGAGAACATGCTGGAGACATGCAATACATTGAATCAAAAAAAAAAAAAGAACACATATGCACATACCGACATACGTGTGCAACTTGGTGGAGCTCAACTTGAACCCGCCGGCCTAATCCACTTGTTGGGAAGGAGTTGGGTTGAGGTTTTATAAATTTGGGTTGGGCTTGGGATCAAAAACCCCAACCCCACCCCTCAAGTGAAATTGGGTTAGGTTGACCTTCAACCCAACCCAGACCCAACCCAACCCGACTTAACATGAACAAACCCAACATATAAATTGAAAAAAACCAAATCATATTTATATTTTCATATAGATCCTTATATGTTTATATAATTATTTTTTTATTATTCTCGTTAAATTATGTGCAAGAGCATCATTGAAATTTATGACTGATCCATGCCTCAATTCAACAAGCAATAATCCAACAAAAATGTTCGAGTATTTCCTATCAGCCCAACCGACCAGAACCAACTCAAGTAACCTGATCCAACCAAAATTTGCCTGGGTTGGGTTGGATCGGAGAAATCCCAACCTGAGCCCAGGTTGGATTGGGTTAGGATTGAAGGATTTAGAGGTTCGGTTGGGATAGAGTTTTCCCTTAACCAGACCCGACCTACCCAAGTTGCAGCCTAGGTGCACAGGCAAACGAGTGTACAGCATGTAGTGTACAAAGGCCCTTAAATCAACTAGAGAAACAATATTATATTATAAGGCCTGGGAACAGTCTTTGGTCATAGGGAGTAATAAGATCACCTTAAAGGAACCATCATTGTATACACAAGTATTACCAAGCATGAGTATTTAACATACCATGGGAAAATAAAATTTCATAATGACATGGACAAACATTTTAATGTAAATTTACATAACTGAATGTGATCCAGCATTTACAAGATGATATTTTAGTAGCCTGCATCCTCTGTTATAGGTTGCATGACATCTACGGTTGGTCATTTTCCAATTATTGTACGCACCACAAACTTCCATTAACAATCATTCATGTCAATGCAGTCATTATATAGCAAAAAATATAGCACAAATAATAACATAGGATGCAAAGAAAGGTTTTTCTATAAAATCAAAATTCGATCACTTAAAATTTAATAAAAGGGGAAAAAAAGAAGAGAACTTTGACTACTCTACAAAAAAATGTCACTAGTCTAAGCACTGTGGCTCAGTCTCTAATTTCGTTATTAATAATACATAGCATAGTAAATGTACCTCAACTTCAACCTCCTCACTGCACAAGGCAAGATGTGCAAGAGTAATAAGAGCAGTTTCCATAGCTAGGACAGACTGAGCACCAGAAGCTGATACCTCTGCAGCCTTAACAAGCTTCCCCTTTGAGGCCATCACCATCTCAAAACCAAAGTTCAAACTGATAAAAACAGATGCATTCTGATATTATTTTCTAGGAATGGGAAAAAAATCTGTTAAATAATGATATAATTATTCCAGAAATGTAAAACCCAAACAATGAATAGGTGCAAATGCAATTGGACCATCCCAAAGCATAACATCAGGTAAAGAAGCCTGGCAAGGTGGATTTAGAACAATCAGGATCATGAGATGGAAACTCTTTATTAATCAAAAAGAGGAGTCAAAACTTTAATTGCATAATGAGCCTTTACCCATTTCCTTTTTTTTGCATGGATGTTGCTCCTGGGACAGAGACCCTTAAAAGCTGGTAGCAAGCATGAGATTGGAAGCAAGAACAAGGATTGGGGGAGGAAAGGAGTAATTTTAAATTTCTAAGAATTCAAAGAACCATAGAAACAGGATCAAGAGAGGAAGCAGGAGCATGGCTCAGGAATGGATCTGACATCACAATTCAGCAATACCTGCATTTATGTGAAGATCAATTCATAAAGAGCTTCATAACCTTAACTGTCAAGCCATGTCCCAACTATTTGAGTTTGGCCATGAAAGGACAGCATGGAAACCAAATTATAATCAACTTTTCCCACTAAGGATGAACATTGGACAAGCCCCAGAGGGTTGAACTACAAGCCATGGAGAAGAGTTTCAAATACAAAGTATTAATGAATAACTTGGTATCGGTGACTAACAAAATTACAGACACATACCAAATATCATGGAACAACTCATTATGGCCATCCCATGTTAAGAAAAGAACACCAACTTTTCTTGCCAAAAAGAGTCTAACTCGATAATCAGTATCCTGAAGCATTGCAAGAAGCTTTTCAATCAGGACCTGATGCCATGCAAAGAGCAACATGAAAATATCAGTAAGTAGATAAAGCTCCTGATTCAAAATGTTTCAGAAAGTATAAAGCGAGAACTAGAATCACCTGGGCAGTGTGGGGTTCTAGTAAAACAAAACAACAAATGCAGTCAATTAGCCGAATGCGAACAAACCAATCAGGAAGACCCATCTCCGCAACAGTGTTTACCATGTCACAGAGGGCATTTAGGATCTGCAGATACATTCTCAAGCATATCAAAATAAATAAATCCTCCCTGATGTCAACATAGGCTATGAAATCCAATTATAAGGCATAGATGAAAGGAAAATAAAATTAGTGATAATCCTCCTTTCCAATTATAAGGCATAGATGAAAGGAAAATAAAATTAGTGATAATCCTCCAAAGGTATCAGAAGATGCACGACAATAGCACAGCTGACTGACAAGCAAGAGCATGGATCCACCAAATACGTATTAGTAAAGAAGCAAAATAGGTGACTGCCCGTAAGTGGAAAGGCAGGAACTCACTTCTAACTTCAGCTCTCCACCAACCCAATGCCACTTCCCGCATTTTACCCAGTTCTCCCCACAGCAGGAACTAGATTTGGGCCACTCCAGGAGAATCAGGCACCTAAGCGACTTCCCGCATACTTGAAGTGACATTGGCACTTACAGGCAACCAAACATTCCAGCATGTCAAAATGTTACAAGTCACCCAGTTTCAAAATGAAACTACTTAAAATTATTGTGAACAGTGCCATATGTTCAAAGTTGAATTAAGTAAGCAAACAATTCAACAGATATCATCTAAATATTTTACCAAATATCAAACAAGCATTTCTAAACAATAGACATCTCTAACCTCTATAAGCAAGTAACCAGGAGTGCAAATTGCTCAAGTGAACTTGAGTTCAACTCATATTTGAACTCCAAAATCGCAAGTTGGGTTTGGGTTTCACATCTAAAAGTGATCCTCCAGTCAGGTTAATTATAGGTTTGCCAAATCCAAGGTTTCAAATACTGCTGAAGGGGACAATACAAACAGGACATTCCGCGCAGTTACATGTACCGGCAAATGGTGTGTCTGTATGGATCCAGTCCCGTATCGTGTGCTAGTACCAAAAAATTGGTCAAGGTCCAATACTAGTATTTGAAACTTGGCCAAATCTAAACCAAACTCTAGTACACCTAACTAAAGGATGTTTGGCATCCATCGATCAAGACTTTCGGCTTTGGGGAAGTATCATGATCATCCAATAAAAATAAAAAGGGCTTCAATTTATTCAAACAAACGATTAAAAACCTATTGCATGAAGAAATGCTTGGAGGCGGGATAAGATGGCGGAAAGCCTCAAAAAAGTTGAAGATGACCAATTCCATCATTGATGCGAAGCTTGGCCTGATTGGGAAGAGATTCTAAATAAAGAGTATGCGCACCGAGAATAGATATCTATGTTAGCTAGCAGGGGAGGGATTTCACTCTCTCTCCGGAATCTCACTTTTCTTTTTTGGGAAATACGGATCCTTGAAAGGACTTTATTCTATAACTTGATGAAGGATGAAAAAGAAGTAGTTAATGGTAGGGTTACCATTATCCTTTTTCTTGTATGTGTTCCTAAGGAAAGGTATTTGTCCATTTCATTATTTTTTGAGGTCTCAATACTATCTAGTTCCCTATATGTAACTCAAGCTTTTCCAGAAATTGGACTCAAATTGAACCTACTGAGACGAGTCATGTTTAGCTGCAAATTCTAACCCAAAACAAATTCAGACAGGCTAGGTTCTGCAAGACCAGGAACCAACTTAATATGCTCTCCTCCTTGTGACCAACATGAGGAAACATGTGTCTGAGTGTTGTCATAAGTCATAACACTACTGAAATCTGAAAACTTAACCAGGCATCACCCCCCACAACATAAGTGAAAAATACACCAAAATAAACTGTACGTGCATATACAAATGCCTACAAAGAGGTCCTTATGTCCAAAATGGAATATGAAACCTCACTGTTTACCAGTAATAAGATTAAAATATAAGCATACCTCTTCTGACAGTATTTCTCCTTTGCACTGCTTAGGATTGCCATTTTTTTGGTTAGAACCCATTGTCAGTAAGGATCCCAGTAAAGCACAGATGGCAGTTAAACTATCATGACAGCAAAGTTTCAGACTTGCACAATTTCTCATAGTGGTATCTAATGAACTAACCTGCCAAAACAAAAACAAGCAAATAAGTAAATGAGCAGTAACACAAGATGCGCACTCTGAAATTTAAAAAACCAATACAACGAATGACATATCAAGAGAGTTTAAAGTACCAATGAGGACAGATTTCCAGCAGAGCCAGGAAATTTTTTGCAAAGAATATATTGAACACTTTCACGCACCTGAATCAAAGTTAAATCTTTAGAACACATTAACCATGCGTATGCTCACAAAAAAAAATGAACAAAACTAACATCCAAACATGCCTAAGAAATGAAGTCATTACCTTAGCATTATTTTCTTTTTCCATTAGGTCAAACAAGACCTCCCATGTAAGAAGAGGTGATATAGAGAAAAAAGTTGAAATCACTTTGACTAGTTCTAGCTTCCACTGGAAAAGAGAAGAAGAAATAACTGAACTTCTACTCCCACTAGCACTCATATCATCAATATCCTTGCGAGCATTATTGGCATCTAAATCAATATCAACAATTCGCACCATAGAAGTGGACTCTTGCGGAGAACTAGATACAGGTATCATTGGCAGATCAATTTCTAGCTCAGGATAACTTGTAACATTGGAAAGCGAGGCAAATAGTTCAGCAAGAGCCATCAAAAGTTTCTCAATTGCTTTAATGATTCCTTCAAAAGGCTCACAATCAATATTGCTATTATCCTTCCAAAATGTAAAAAGTGGAGACGAATTTAAGCTACGGAAAGAAGATAAAGTGGATCCATATGCACCAAGAATAGAGCATATATTCGCATAACCATGATGATGAATTTTGTTACACTTATCCAAGATCATCCGAACAATATGATCCAGAACCTTTGTAATATAGTCAAATATCTTATCGACGAACAAAGACTTTTCACCTCTTTGCCTGCATGAAAGGAAGATTAATAAAAAGAGAACAAATTATTGAGGCAGGAAAAACAGCTCATGCATTTTGTTTTTAAAATAAGTCTAGAGTAGAGAGCTAATTCCTAATATAGGTATTCACAGCACAATCGTTAATAAAAAGAGGAAGGCAATATTTCTATAACTTCAAAGGTGGCACAAGGTGATACTTATAGATTAGGTATTCCTCAGATTTGCTTTCTAATATACCCTCTACAGTATACTAACTATTACAACAACAATGTGACTTCTCATGCTTGCTTATCATATAGTTGCACGAGGAACAATCAGTTAGCAGTCCATGCAACCACTGACATTCCAATCCTTAAATTATGACCATATTTCATTAAATCAATGGGGTTCCTGGTAGCCCAATCAATTTTGCTAAGTTGGAAATTTGAGTTTTATATTAGGTGCTAATGGAAAAAAGGGGAAAAATCTAGATTTGCTAAAGCAAAATCTAGATTTGAGTTTTATATTAGTACACACATTGACCTCGGCAAAAGCCCAGCAAAAAAAGCCACTAGAGAAAGTCGAAGCTTGGGGCGACAACCTGAACTCAAGCAAAAGTAAACAGTAAGAACAAAAACCGGAGTAGGTACTTTGAAAAATTCATTTTCATTTAGTTTCGAACTTTTACACTGACCTCAGCAGAGACTACACAAAAAGAAAAAAGAACAAAAAGATGGAAAGACAGTACTTCATTCCTGGCCTTCGCCGCTGTCGAGACCGCCATCACTTTCTCCACTGTCGTCACCAAACTTGCCCTCCTCACGGCCATCGCTTTCTCCACCGTCGTCGCCGTCGTCACCTGCCGAGGTATCCAGTTTTCTTCGGTTGAAAAGAAGAGTTCCCAATCCAATCTTGCAAGATGCAGAACTTCGTGAAGATCCCCACCGGCAAGACCATCACCCTAGAGGTCAAGTCCTTAGACACAATCCACAACATCAAGGCCAAGATCCAAGACAAAGACATCCCCTCAGACCTCGCCATCTTCGTTGACGCCTCGCGACTTCCGGGCCTCAGCGACTTTTCTCTCGGCACGGCTGGTGAATTTCTAGGCCTCATTGACCTTCTGCTCCACCTGGACTAGCTTCGCAAAAAGCTCCGCAACCTTCTGCTCGATGACTTTTGAGGCCTCCTTGGCCGTGGGCAGGTGGCTCTCCTTAATTATCACCTAGGCCCGTGCGACCGAGACGTGGGCTTCAGCCGACTCGATCCTGTCTTTGGCAGCCTTCGCCCTCTCCTTGACCGGCTAGGCCTGCTCCTCAGCGGCCTCTGCCCTCTCAAATTGTTGAGCTTGCTCCTCGGCGGCCTCCCACTTCGCCTGGAACTCCAAGCTGCACCTCGAAAGCATCATGATTGTCTCATGCATTTAGCCGACCTCGAGGGCATGGTGGAAAGAAGGATTAGTTGCCAAAGTGAACAACTTGATGCAGATTTATAAATCAAAAGCTTACCTGGATGACCGAGGCGAAGGCCCCACTGAAGAACTCGGCGGAGCTAAGAGTGCACATGACCTCCATGTCGGCCCGAAGCTGCATGGTTCAGACCATCTCCCTCACCACCTTGGGAGCCTCCAAAGCCGAATCAAACTCATGGACTGACCATTTCGGCAAGTAGGTCTCGGAGACAGGACATCGCTGAGGGGCCCTCCCTGGCTGGAGCGGGAGTGCTCGGACCTAGACAGGCTGAGTCATGGCCTCAGCGTACGGCCAACATAAAGGCAAGGCAGCAGCGGATGGTTGAGCGAGAACGACCCCCTCCGAAGGGGCCGACCTGAACAGTTGTAGAACCTCGACCTCGGGGTCGAGTCCACACTCTCCACCCGAAGCACGGGCACCTTGGGGATGCCTTCCAGAATCGAGGCCTCAGTAGGAACCTCTGGGGTGACTTCGACGGTAGGGGTAGCGGGGGCCGAGGAGGATTCCCCCCTCGACTTCTTCTGAGGGACCTCGCCTTCGGACACCACGGCTGCTCTCTTCCGCATTTTCTTGCGGATAGCCCCCATATCGGTCTTCATCGCTGCAAGTCATGGTCTGCTGAACCGGTCGGAACCGACCGGTTTAGCCTGTACCGTACCGGTGCCGGTACGGTAAAACCACAGAATTCGATTCCGAATGGCTCCTTGCCAGTACCGGTGCTAACCGGTTCAGTTCGCACCAGTACAAGCCCCGTACCGGTACCGAGGATGAAGAAGAGGAAGAAGAGGAAAGAAGAGAAAGAAGAGGAAGAAGAAGCCTACCTCCTCCCTCGGGCTGACCTCCCTAGGGCCGACGAGGATCACCCATTCTCTGGTGCGGTTCCGGCCCCTTCTTTGCTCGCAGGAGAAGGAAAAAAAGAGAGGAGAAGAGAAGAGGAGAGAGGAAAAGAAAGGAGAGGAGGAGATAGTTTGAGAAGGAGAGGAGGAGAAGGGTCGGGAAGAAGAACAGGAGAAGGAAAAAAGGAAAGAGGCCCGCGCGCGCGGGCGCGAGTGGGAAACGCGTCCCCGACTCGCGCTTGCGCGCGTTCCACGCGGTGCGAACCGCACATCTACGCGCAGAAAATCGCTTGCGGTTCCCCGCGCGGGGCAACGAGCCCATGCGGGGGGCTTTTATGCCACTTTGTGGCCGAACGCGGACGCGTGCGCGTCCGCACTTTTTTTTTTAAGTGAAACTGGTTTGGTACCGGTTCCGAAACCGGTACCGATCTTCACTGGTACGCCGATTCGGTCGGTTCCGCGTACTTTGGCTGCAACAACTACAAAACCGAGGACAAGGTCAGAAAAAAATGTTCCAAGGTGAAAAGATAGAAAAAATCCAGTAAAAAGCTTACCTTAGGGGTCGGGCAGGCTCAGGCCGGTGTTGATTAGCATCTCCTCAAACAACAACTCCTGCAGAGCAGGAATCTCGGATTCAGACTTGAAGAGTTTGTCTAAGGCCCCTTGATCATCGTCGGACAACCTTGGGGGCTGATTCAAATTTCTCCAAGATGTCGTCTATCCGATGTCAAACCGCCATGGCTGCTCGAAGGAGACGAAGAACTTCCCCTTCCATCCATGGATGGAAAAGGGAGTACCTTGGATCAGCTGGTGGCCTTTTCGAGAAAAAAAGTACCACCAACTGATGTCCCAAGGATGCCTCTTCGGAGTGAAGTATCCCAAAAAAGCAAGACCAAGGCCTGGATGTTCAAGAGAAGGCAAATGGAAAGAAAGCCGATGAGAATCCGCCACGAGGCAACAAACTCTCATCAGCCAGACAAAGAAGGGATGAAGAGGAAGTCTCAACCTGGCCCTTAGAGGCTCCTCATATAGGTCGAGTCGAGAAGGGGGAGGTCTGGTAACCCGATCACTAGAACCGGCGAGCTCGAAAACGAACTCGAGAGGAACGAAGTACTGGGCTCGAAAGAGGTCCATCTCCTCTTGTGAGGACGGACACCTTGTAGTTCGAGCCCGATCGGGCCTCGGGCTCAGTCGAAGGTGACGGCTGCCAAGCCCGAGAAGAGTGGTCCAATGACTAACTCCCCTCCGAGGCATTGGCCTCAACTTCACTCATGATGGAAATCACATAGAAACAAAGAAACAAAGGAGGAAGAAAGAAAAAGGATGAAGACGGGGAAGAGACAAGAAGGGGCCGAGCAACCAGGGAATGCGCACCCATTGGAAATAGAGAAGTGAAGGAGACGCAGGAGCCGGAGATGACAAACTTCGTCGATGCGCCTCTCAGGAGCCTAGACACTTGAGCACTCGGGCGAAAAAGCAAATGAACCAAAAAGTATAAACTGAAGAAAAGGGCCACCCGAATAAAGAGGTGCGGACGGCCCTAATCGAAGCATCGGTTCGACTACCCATGCGGATCGAGCCACGTGTCAGCTCGAGATACGGCACAAGCAATCCGCCGGATCGCTGCAATAATGGCTCCTCGGAGTCTCACAGCAATGATGAAGCCACGGGATAGCCTTGTAATGATGATGTCTCGGGATGGCCCGAATCTGGTGACACTTCGAGAAGACTAATCAATATAATTATTGCCCCAGACAACAGCTCTATTTTCGGTCGAGATAACAGTGCGACTTCCATCGCTCAAACTAAAATGCAGCTCAGCCTTGAAAGCGAGAGGTAAGTGCTGGAAGAAATATTGGATATCTCGACCTGGACAAGACCGACCTCTCCGCGACCTTGGTATAAGTCGACCTCAGACAACTTCGGCTCCAACTGAGCCGACAAACCGAGGTGAGCAAACTCGCCTCTGGCCGAAGGGCTTATCGACGCGTGCCGACAAGAACTGACAATCCTAGCAATTGGTTGTCGTGACAGCAACTGGTCGTTGTGGCAGCTCTGCATTTGGCACGCGGTCGGTGCCGTACATCGCCAATGCGGGCTAACGCCCACGCCGCTACCTGACAACTGGTGCACAACACGCCGACCCACGTAACGACAAACCTAACTCCCCTATAAAGGGACAGTCTGAGGGACCTCAGGTATGACACACTACGCAATATCAGAACCACACTCTGCTAAAATTCTTTCTTCCATATCGTCGTCTATCTATTCTGACTTAGGCATCGGAGGGTCTCTCACTGAACGTTCCGACAAGCGGACTTCCTACATACCATCCCCTGAGGAGACCAACGCATGACACCTTAACTAGCCTGCTCAGCTCGTCTCCAGCCGATCTTAGACTCATCCGAGCTGCGCTCCAACTTCGATCCGCATCCGGCAGCAACAAAAGTAATCACAATAAAAATTAACTTATAAATAGGAAAAGAGAAACTATACTCTCATTAAACAACAATTTTCATATAACATTGCAAAACAAATAGATATCTCTAAAAAATTGATATTTGAAATGATAAGTCAATTGGCCAGTATCATCTAATCCTACTAAAACATATATCCCTTTCAATACCATTAGTCAAAGGCTGACATGAACCTTAAGGAAAATCAAATATTACATTTGCCTATCTTTTCGCTCATGATAAGTAAACGAAACTAATATGCAGTAAAGTTGCACATTGTGAAAAATAACTTTATTGCTTACTACAAAGTACCATTTTCCATCTCTCATTAAAAAGAGGCAAACTTGGAGATTTCCTAGAGTCATTTAACAGTTTCAGTTGACTCATGCAAGCTAATTGGGTTCAACCTTGACCCCCATTTTTTTAAATATCAGTAATAGAATCACATATGAAGGTATTCATGCAGAATACTAGCACTCACCTAGGCAACCAAAGAGAATAACTCAAGAGCTAGCAACATACGATGGATGAGAACTGAGATTTTTAAAATATATATATATATAAAAATACCAGCAGAAATATTTTATTCCACTATGAAGCTTGCATATTTTAACCTTAATATATGATAAACATCTATTGATATAAGTGTTCTAACACAAATTCTAGAAAATATCCAAAGAATTTGTATGTAGTGTGTTTTGCTATAAAGATGAATTCCTACTCGAGTTTATTGTGACCTGCATTGTAAGAAATAATGTCATGGTTAACAAACAACCAGAAGCAGAAAAATTCGCATAGATTTCAGTGTAAGAAATAGATTACAATACCACAAAATTGATAAGACCGATAAACGTTTATTTAAGTAGAAAGGATAGAGAACAGTTGGAATAATGATTAACAAAGATATTTCGGATGACCTTTAGAAAAGTTCCAGCTACTAGCATATAAATGCAGTGTTCAAGCAAGAGAACAAAAAGAAAGATCCGAGCCCAGCTGAGAAAAAAAAATATATAAAATTATGTAAAAAATATATATATTAAAAAAATTGAAACAAAGCAACGAAATCACAAACGGGAGTCGTTGGGAAGTTTTCTAGCATATCTTGCAAATAGTGGCTGCAATTACTATAAATTAACTCCACTGCACCAACAAAATACTATAGTTTTTGGAAAATTTAGGCAAAGCAATGGTAGAAGTAGGGAATCGGACCCGTACAGTGCCACACTAGCACTGTATTAGTATGGTATGGGATCTTTTTCGGTATACCAAGTGTCAGTATGCCACCCATACCGAGTACTGATACCAAACCGGTACTGTACGGTATGTTTGGTACCGTCCGATTCGGGCTGGTACAGCGAACCTTTGTACGGAGAATTGGGTTCAAAAATTCTGATCCAATCTCAAAAAGGCTTAGGTTAGGGTTGACCTTCAACCCAACCTGAACCCCACAAAACCTGACCAAAACTGACATATAAATAAACAAATAATTCATATTATTTGTTTATTTACTTATGTATTTATATAACTTATATTTAATCGCGTTAAACTATGGATATGTGTACCATTGAAAATGATAAAATGGTTGAGAACTTAAACCTCAATCTATCAAGTATTAAGCAAACAAAAAGTCCCAAACATTTTCCTATCTTAAAGTACCTACTCGACCTGGTCTAATCAGATTCACATGGTGCAACCCAACCCCCATAACCCAACCCAACATAAATTTAGCTTAAGATGGGGATGGGCTAGATATCCCAACCGGAGACTAGGTTGGGTTGGATTAAGGTTTTCCCTTCACTCAACCCAGCTGCCCTGAGTTGTAGCCCTAAGTGCCGGTAAAGAACAGAATGGTGTTGTGTGAGTGTAATTGTATAAAAGAGGGCAGACAAAGATTAGAACGAGCGGCAGAGATTTCTCAATTTCATGAAAACAATGATAAAATATTACAGAAAAAAGATAAGGAACTAAGTAAATTTATTTTTATGTGAAACAAAATTCTAAATGCAACAAGAGAATCCAATTACACCACTAGCAGTATTTGATAATATAAAATCAAGGCATGATTATGACAAAATGTTACGTAGGAAAGAAACAAAGAGAGTACATGTAAGATTAGTACATCTAAAAAAGATCTCACCTTTTCAATAGTGAACCGTAGATGCAATTGCATAAAAGCGAGCATGAATACATGTGATCTGACAAAGCTTTTTCATCAAACTCTACATTTGATGTTACAAAACCAGTAATATATTCCTCCATTTCATGAATCAATGGTTGGCTAATCTGCCTAGGAAGACGTATGCTATGATGATGCTCAATTTTCACCTAAAATAAGACCATGACCATTTAAAAGCATAAAGTCAATCAATAGCAACAATAAACAACAACAAGAAGAAAAAAGAGGGGGGGGGGGGGCACAAGCCACCTCAATGGAATTTTCTGCCTCAAGTTCTGCTAAGGATTCCACGGAACAATCTAAAACTTCATCTACAATCCCATGGTCCCCTTCTTCGGTCAACGAAGGCTGCCACCAATTAATTTAGCAAGTTAGTTTTAGGCTCGGCATCATGCACATTTAAACCAAGAGATCATCAGATTAACATATCAAATGAGATACCTAAACTAAATACTTAAACAGTACCTTCTTTGACTCCTCATTAGGCTCTGAAGAAACAAATACAGCTCCAGCATAAGGCAGAAGAGTAGAGGAACCAGTGGAAAGAGAAAAAATAGCTTCCATAATTAGCAAGACAGTTTGCTCGTTGAAAAACATAGGTTCCTGCAAGTTAAGACATATTACTTACTAATGTTGCGGCATTGCCATCAAAGCGACTAATGGTACTTGATGTTAAACAAAGAAATGGAATATCTTTTGGGCCAGGGAGCTTGAGACTGCATTAAGAGCCAGATGATATCCACAAAAAGTAATACTAGTGTCTTTAACATTTTCCTTATAGCAAGGTCCATGTGACATACTAAATCTTCAAAAGCCAATTGTTAAAAATTAAAACACCTGTAACCATCAATCCTCATCCCAACAATTTGACATCCGACTCATAGCTTCTAATTTGCTGCAAGTTCCAACTTTGGGGTTAGGGCCACCCCCGATATTATTTCAACCTTTTCCAAATCATCTATTAAAAGCTAATCAACCTTTTCAAAAACCAAACAACCCGATTAAGTTACACGTTGGTGCCAAATAGATCGAAATGAGTGAGACATCCCCACCGACAAAGGGTCCAGTGTCCTATAGCAATTTCAAGTGCTAGCCTGTGGTTGAAATGGCCCAACACTGACGGTACCAAGCCGAACAATCTGTACCTAAATCCTTGATGGTGCCACTCATACAGTATTGACCATATGAATCTGCTTGTTGATGAGGATGTGCTTAATCTTGCTTCACATTCAACATAGGGGGCATGAAAAATTTGGAGCTTCCTGTGACTTGCTTAGTTACTGTGTTCCTTATATCTTAAAATCAGAATCTTGATAGAAAAATATCATCCAAAACCATCAAATCTTCCCTAACCCCTCACCCATTTGACACTTTGTCTAATCTACTACAACATCATCTTTAAAAGCACATAAAAACACTAATATAGTGTGGATTCAATATGAAAAGAAAACCACCAAGTTTCAAAATGATTGTCTAAAGGAGAATGATAGTTTATAATAAAAAAATACTACAATGCTTTATATGGATTCAGGGTTAAAAAAAAGGCCAATCAAATTACAATATTAGTTGCATATGGTCACACCACAAGTGCCCAATTAACACAATCAAATTACTTCTCATTTCACCTAAAAAGATGTTTACAAGTTCAGGGGATCTATCAAACCAAGAACTGGTTGAAAAGAATTTCCAACATTATATTCAATAGTGAAACAAAAGTGGACCAAACATGAATATAAACTTTCCCAGAAGTTAGATATGGCTAACAAAATCCAAAACAACACTTTAAAAGGAAGAGCTTGAGATCAAATCAAAAATCTCAAAAAATTAACTGCACCAGCTACAAAGTACAAACAATATAGATATTTATGCATGTATTTTATGTAGGATATAACAACAAAATATTCATGATGAGTGATCCAAAACTTATAAGTCAGATTGTAAAAACAAGTATTGTCATCAGCCACCACATAGAAGAAGCAGCTTTCTAGTGATAAAAATCAATGTATATTTCTAAATCTTCTTTATAAGTCACATTGATGATTGAAGATAAAATATGCATCTATTGCACCAATCTTCTAATGATTTAAATCAAGAAAATGCATTTTCCCAAAAGACCTATTTTAAAATACATTACAAATAGCAAAAGGAAATGAACAAACAACTATACTTGAAGAAATTAAAGCTCCCAAATATATTTAAGAAAGATGACCTTAAAGTTAATTGATTCCAAGACTGATCTTAGTAGACTTCTCCTAAGATACAAAACATCTCGTAGATCACCCTGCATGATATCAAAGAAAATAATACATTAAGTTAAAAATAATAAACTGGAAAATTGAAAACTTAACAAATAATTGGCAATTTCTTGAGTAGAAGAATCAAAAAAAGAAAGAACCTAACCAAGTTACAGATTAAGGACAAACTAGGGGAAAAACAGCTTTGAAACAGATGAGAGGAGGACAAAGAAAAGGGAAAAAGACATGTTTGCTACTATTATTGATGAAATCCAAAAAAAAAAGAAGACTAACAACACAAGGATACTAGATCAGTCACAACTCATAACAAAGACAGCAAATTACAACATTTGTACATCCTTAACATGATGAATCTTATCCAGATACCTATAGCATTGTCAAAGCACTAGAAAAGAACTAATGGATTCAAAGAGTTTAGTTTGATCCACAGAAACAGCCATTCGTACTGGGCAATAAAAAGGTAGGAGACGATGGATCAACCCTCGCAAGACTGAAAATCAAGCGGTACCAGATCCTCTCTAATTTCATTATAGAAAAAATAATAATCCAATTCAGAATCACATGAAAATATTCAAACAGACACAACCTGTCTTTTTCTCATTATATTACTTCTCATATATTATATCGTAGTCTTATGGTTTCAAGCTTGCCCATCATTCTCCAATTTGATCTTAGTTTTGTCTTACTAACAAAATCTAATTATTCAAATCATCATCAGCATTATCAGTGCCTATTCCATCAAAAATGAGTATAGCATACTCCATGTCCGGAGGGTTTACATGTACACCACAAAAATTGTTACAATCAGCTACTGACCAGATATCGAGCCTTTAAGAATGGGGGCCAACAAGGGCAACTTAAGCGAAAAGAGATGCCCCCAATAAAACACAGAAGGCCACCTGGCAGGCAGGGAGGCCTATTAAATATGTGATAATTCAAGGTCAAACATCAAGGGAGCAACCCTCCGAAATTCACCTAGAATTTGGGAAGAGCATGGATGATGAAGAAAAACGGCAGGGTGTAAATAGGAAATTATTTGCATCTCCAAAGCATTATTATAATGTAAATAAGACCAATCGAAAGACAGTCTCATGACAGAATCTAAACACAAACTCTAAATTAATCAACAGCCTAGTGACCCAAATAAACAATAGACTCAATAAAATATTATATCATGAAATTGTTCAACAAGAAGAAAAGGAATACCTGAACACCTGATCTTGAGAAGTAGCAAGCAATGAAATACAAGGCAGACCTACAGCAAGTATGCAATTAATGGAGCAACAAAAAGGGTACAAAATTAATTATAAGAAAATGGCAAACCTAAGTTAATAGATATGCAAAAATAAGTAGCAACTTCAAGTTTGCACCCCCAGAAAGACCGATGGATACATAGGTTACCATATCATGAGTGGGTGTGGGGGGGTGGGTGTGTGTGTGTGTGTGTGTGTGTATTATATAGTCATAGGGGTTTTAAATCCCATGGGACGGGGCTATCCCAGTTTGCCCATAGAAAGGAGTGTGCCCATCCCACGTCGTCTCGACACATGAGACAGGAGATGTCACAAGACATGCCGATGCTAGGACCATGGCGAGACGGTCCTGTCCCGACACTCTGGACCGTACCCCATCTCGATGTCCAGTGGGGCGTCCCGCTGGGAGTTGAGACCTAGGATAGTCATACTAGCAAACAATAAATTATGAAGAACCATACAGTACAGATGCATCAAGATTAAAAAATGAAGCTGAGATGAGTAATAAATGTACTAGCTAAAACTGAATGTAAAAATAAAAATTATGAACTCATTATCTCAACAGCGAATTACATTGCTACAGTTGTTGCATAGAAACAAAAGGCATATCCTATCAAAAAAATACAATAGTCGTAACATAACAAATAAATATGTTGACTTCCAATGCTCATCAAACTAAAAAGACCAAGAGAACAGAAAATATGAAAATCAGATTCCACTATTTAAAATTTAAAAAGTCATAAATTAGATGAGTTCATATTGTTTCATGCTTAAACCACTAAATGGCCCTTGAATGCAATATGTCTGGGTGTGACTTAGAATCTCATTACTCCCATACTCACCATAGGAACAAAACTAAAATGGGACACCTTAGCATGACAGCAAATGCTTTTAAACCAATGAAAAAAAAAATAGTACTAAATAATCTAGGGCCATCCATGAACAAAGTTAAGTATCTCACATAGTGACAAAACAAAGTTAAGATTCTTATTGGCTATCTAATGTTTGCCGAGCCTGCAAAGGACCAACAAATGCAAGATTAAGAAAAAGATGACAATCTCAAATAACTAATTAGGTTTAATGACAAAAAGGTCAACAATGGACGGTAACTTCTTAGGCATACAATAGAAAAATATAAGAAAATATAAAAAGTCTACGCATGATCTTCATCAACTTGGAGAGACCTCATGATAAAAAATATGCTGCATCAATGGCGAGCATAAGGAATTGTTTTTGTACAAGAGCATTTTGAGTCTTGATGCCAATAATAAATAAACTTATTGATAATATTCAAGAAGATCTACCATGGTATGCAGTATATGCAAAATTGCATATGAATATTGTTGAATAATGAGAGGAAAAAAGATTAATGCTAAATTGGAATTATGGAAGAAAGCTGAAAGCATGGGTGTTAGAACTTAGAATAGTTAAACAAGGATAGAATATAAGGAATGCAATTTTATTGAAAATAGAAGCAAGAATAAGATTAGGACAAGAGAAATCACAAATAAGTAGTTCCATTAATTGGAATGTTCTATGAAAATAATGCAAAGATGGATGAAGACGTGTACTACGATCATATTTGGTTGGATAAAGCGGAAAAGTGCCCTTGTGGTATTAAGTGATTGATGCACACCTTGACAACTTAAAGAGAATTTTTTTATAGAAAAGCAATAAGGATTTTGATGCTATATGGCACAGAATGTCCGACAACAAATACGGTAAAAGAAAACAAGTTGAGTATTAGAAATGAGAAAACCCAAGACCAAGGTAAACAACATGGGTACCGATAACACCACATGAGTACTTTCCAGCTTCTCGAGGGCTGCAACAAGGGTTCCAAACCTAGCCTGTAAATTATCGGTTCGGTATGGTACTATCAATACGGTTCGGTACGCATCTACACCAAGATAGGCCTCCAACACTTCTTCTCACTCCTAGCCACCGTATCGCCGGAAAATGGACAATACGAGATGGTTTTGTTTGTCTTAGACCGGTATAAACCGGTTCAGATCTATATTGCCAAACCTTGGTACCTTATCGGTATAGTATGGTCGGTACAGGTCAGTACGGTGGACCTTGCTCAAATCAAATAGGTATATTTAAGGAGCTATAAGAGCTACACAAATTGAAAATGAAGTGATCTAGAATCGATTGAGATAGAGGTTTTAAATGATCGTAGGATAGCAGAGCATCCCGCAACTTGATTGCCGGGACAAGACAAGTCAAGAAATCGACTGAGATTGGATAGGGACATCCACCATCTCGAGTGTTGAGACATGGGGCATCCAGTTCCATAGGAAAACCAAGACGACCCTATCCCGTGGTACTAAAACCTTGATTATTTTGACATGGGCATGTATAGGGAAGATCTAAGGGGACTTCCCTAAAAAGGGTACTTTAGTTTATGTCGGCAAATTAGGGAAAAAAGAGAAGAAGACATAAAGTAACATAAATGGATGCCATAAAAAGGCATGGAAAAACTTGAAATAACATCATCTTAGATAAGGACGCTTGGCATTACTATTCACTATCATTTTAATAAGTACAACCGGTAACAAAGAATACGGATTCACTGATTTTCTGTTTATTGATCAATGGAGATTAACCTGGTGTCAATCCCCATGCTTTTCAATATTATAGTTTTGACTTTTAAGGATTAACACAAAAAAGGTG
Source organism: Phoenix dactylifera (assembly GCF_009389715.1). Taxonomy (NCBI): domain Eukaryota; kingdom Viridiplantae; phylum Streptophyta; class Magnoliopsida; order Arecales; family Arecaceae; genus Phoenix; species Phoenix dactylifera. The sequence goes on along the minus strand of NC_052397.1, from coordinate 1,092,863 downwards.
ATACTTCAAGTTTGTACTTTGTATAAATTCCAATACCAGCATTAGTCTATATAATTATGATAAGATCTTGTAGAAAAGTTATTCATAGTGCTCGTACTTTTGCATGTTTGCAAGTAAGAATAGTCCTCAATATCGCTCTTGAAATTAATAACACATTATTATTATGTTGACATTTAACTATGAAATTTCAATGTTACAATTGAAATGCCTAATGACACTTTAGAAAGAAATAAAAAAACATTCAAGGGAAGTGCCGAGTCAAATTTGACAAGTATATCACTCTTAATCAAGGTTTTAAATACCAGTACCAACCATGGTACTGGTTTCTCATAGATTGCTACATTATCGATCCATACCATGCCAACTCAAGGTATGATGTTGCATACTGATACCATACGTGGATGCATTTGTTTTGTTTTTTGTTTTTCAAAAATTTTTGATGTCTAAAATGAATATTAATTAATCTTGTTTTTCGATTATATGTTAAAGTTAGTTTGGTGTTTGATTACATGGTATGCTGAACCGGCCCGTACCAGCCGGTTCAGCACGTACCGTACTAATCCAGACCCTGACCGGTACGGTTCAGCCGTGGAAAACGGTACACAGCCCGTATCGACAGAACCCAACCGGAGCTGGAGAAGAAAAAGAGAAGGAGAGGCCTCCGCCGGCCCCCCACGGCCCTCCGCGGGCGGGAGAGGCCTCTCCTTCTCCCTCCCTCCCCCACTTGCTCTCTCTTTCATCTCATCTTCTCTGGCTCTCGGTATGGGCCCGGTACCGAAACGGTACCAAGAGCAATGAACCGGTTCGATAGGCCACCAGTATGCCTACTGGTACCGGTTCGAAACACCTTAGTGCTAGTATTGGGCCTCATGCCCTCACGCACTAGGCTGCTCTTTTTTTTTGTGTAACAATAGAGTGCTAGTGCTAGCACCATCACCCATTGCACTACCCTCCTTCCCTTCTCTCCACCACTCCTCTATTTCTCTTCCTCTTTCTCTATCCCTCTCTCTTCCTCTTGCTCAAAAGGGTCCCAAAAAGCCATGGGAGCCCCTAAAAGTAAGAGAGAGCCCAACTCTTTTTTTACTTTTTGAAATCAGGTCCCTATCAATTCAAGCTCGGTACTAGACCGAACTAGCCGGTACCTATCGATAGTGCAGGGCACAAATTCTAGGTGGTTCGAGCATCTTGCAAGGCATATCAATGTCCGTTTTCTATTGGAACAGTACAACATCAGAGGTACCATCCCGTTCCTATGACATTTGAATCCTTGCTATATATTTATCTCTGTCATTGCAACCTTGATGCTAGTGCATGTTCAAATGATGGGCATTCTAATTCAATAGCCAATATGCCAAATCTTCTAAAGATGATGGCCATACATCCTAAAGGAGTTACTTCATCTCCTATGTATTTGGAACTTAATAAGCAATTGGTTACTCCTCATGGAAGAATATTAAGTTGAAAAGCTCAAAAGTAGTTTTAACAATCTTCTACATAAAACTTGTTCCTTAAGGTTACATCCTCATAAGTTTTAAATATGATATCAACTGAATCGAATGCAAAAAAGGTCAAAATTATGGTTGGTAGTATGTAAATTACAAAAAAGATATTTTAAACTCATGCAAGAATGCATGCTCTCCTTAAGGAAGTCAGTCAAAAGATTTCTACAAGTTTCTGAATGCAATAAGAAACATGTCTAGAGAAGATGAGTACTCAAAACAGTAATCCAACTAGAAGATATCCATAAGTGATCAGAGAATGAAATAAAAGAATGAGGAGAAGAGGAGGAAACTGGCTCTTTCATGGATGTATAAATAAGTATTGTACAGAAGCTGAAACCAAACAAACACATGAACCTTAGTGTTAAAAGGTCTTATAACAAGACAGGCAGAAATCAAACCAGAATCCTGAACATCATCTGCTAACAAAGAAAGCAATCTGAAACGAATATATATAAGTCATTCAGAAGACATACGATGATGGCATATTCTTAAATATCCGCAAATCCCACATATCTTGAGGAACAATAGCTAAACCGATTGGATCCTGAAAAAGTAAAGGAAAAGGTATGACTAGAACCTAAAATGTCCAAGAGTCCAAATTAGCTGCTGAAACATAACAAAAAGTTGGAAAGATTTTCTCTTGGATACTAAAGAGCTAATCTTCAAAAATATCTCAAAGGAAATTACACAATTAGGGAAAGGCAACTCACTTGCAAAACCATATTGCTGAGTAGCGTCAAAGCAACATCTACCTGCATTAATACACAGTGCACCACATTAGCATGGCTGAGCTAGTTATTAAAGCATATCTAAATTTTACCGGCAGATAAAACATTCAAATAGCCATCGTCTCAAAGAAACTTATAATGGTTGTTCACATATCTGAGTAACGGTAACAAAAATATTCAAACATAAAAAAAAATAGCATGCTTTTTCTCCAACACAAAATATGCCTCAGTGAAAATAAATATTAATCAAAATATAGTGCCAGAAAATTAGAAATTATGTGAACAATACAGAAACAATTCCAAGAACCAGCATTACCAAATAAATTGTATCCTCAACAAATTATTTGACAAAAGAAGGCAAGCAAAACTTACAATTGGAGTGACATTGCTGAACATAGGTAGTCCGTGCATCAAACAGCTCCATATATCTTGCCAACCAACTCTAACTAGCAAAGTCTTCAAGACCAAAACAATTAACTCAACTATATCTTGCCCGTATAAAATAATGACTCAGACAATTAAAAAGGTACTAAATGAAAAAATTACAGAAAATATGTTATAGAATAAAAGCAAATACATTCAAGGATCACACAGTATCAATTGCTAGCCACTGTAGCACGATCCTCAATACATGAGTCACATGTCTCGATAAGACTATATAAGAATGAGCAAACAAAATTTAAAAAAGAAAAAAAAAATGTACCAAGCAGTACAGGGTTGGCACAAGGTAGGCATAGGTTCAAAAAGCCTTGAGATCAAAGTTGTCGAAAACAAAAAGTGCCTATAAAGTGACAGGATTCCCATATTACTCGAGGCAATATGCACCGAAAAGATGCTTGCTTGAAGAAAACAAGGCGCTAATTTATGAGAAGAACAATAAAAGCAACCAAAAATAAAAATAATTATATATCTATGTACAACACGAACATCATAATATTAATTATTCAAGTTTCAGTTTCCTAAATATAATCATTTTCAGCATTAGATGTCGTTTTCCACATTTTTCAAAACATCGCAACAGAATACCACTTTTTCCATAACATGTTTATGAACACAAGGAAGCAAAAGTATATCAATTAGCATCCTGTAGTAGAATGTTATCTATAATGGCTCCAAAAGACCAACATGCCCTTATGATAAAGCTAACATAACTCTAAAATAGTGGGCAAAGAGATGAGAAAACATAGTGTTGGACTTGGAGACGTGTGACCCTAACACCAATCACTTTGTCCCAAGCACTCATTTAAACGTTGCCCCTATAAACCCACAAAACTTAGGGACCATGGTTCGTAATCTCGGTATTGGATCTCGTACCAATACCATGCTGGTACAGTGACTCAGTATGCCCTCCGTATCAGGTTACTCACCTCACATCAGCACCTAAGAGAGCAGTCAGAGCAACTTTGACAACATTGCTTAATACAATGGAATACAAGCACAATTCAACTATAACTAGTGCTTAACATCACCTCTCACACCCATGGTATGCTGAACCAGCACGTACCCGACCGGACCGGTCCGGTTCCGGCCTTAAAGGGGGCAAAACCGACCAATTCACGCAGCATACTGATGCGAACCAGACCGGTTCGCACCGGTACGTGTGGGGCAGCGCGCTCGTGCGCGCAGGGAAGAAGAGGAAGAAGAGGGAAGAAGAGGGAAGAAAGGAAGAAAGAAGAGGAAGAAGAGGAAAGAAGAGAAGAAGAAGAAGGGAGGCCGGGCCTCGGGCCGACCCCCTCCCAAGCACCTCAACGAGGATCACCCTCCTCCCAAGAGCTCTATTCGCCCTTCCTTGCTCGCGGGAGAAGGGGGAAAGAGAGGATAAGAGAGAAGGAGACAGGAGAAGAAAGGAAAAGGAGAAAGCTTTAGAAAGAAGAGAAGGAAAAGAAAAGAAAAAAAAAGAAAAAGAAAGGCCGGGAAACGCGACCGCGTGCGCGGCATCGCGAGGGGAAGCACCCCCGTGCACGCAGGGAAACACAACGAAGCACGCCCATGCGCGCGGCCTCGCCCATGGAAGCGTGTCCCGCATGCAGAGAAACAAGCCCGGCCCCGCGTGCGGGGCAGCGCGCCCGAGGCCATGCAACGGGGCAGCGCTCCTGCGGCGGACCTGGTCAGTATCGGTTCGGTATAGCCCGAACCGAGACTGATTCGGTTCGGATCGCCACCGATACACCGACCGGTACCGGTTTGGCGTACCTTGCTCACACCAGATCATGTCTAGTATTGGTCCTAGAGACCAATTCATGAGAATCTAACCCTTAGCTTTAATTAGAACACTACTATAAATAAATAAAGAAGTGTTCTGGGACCTAGTCGACCTTGGTGGGTCGACCCATCAACTCGTCACTAACCTGGCTAACTAGGTTCTGTTGGTCTCAAAACCTAGCTTTGAGAAAAACTCATATGGCCCATCGACCCAAGTGATTCAACTATCTAAACTGCCCAAGTCAAATGGTAGCACCCACAAGGGTCAACAAGCAAAAAGGTTTTAAAAAAATACCAAGGGGGAAAGCAACCTCAATAATCCACCTCTACCTTGCCCTAGAGTACCCATCCAACAATCACTCCACTAGCAAATTCAATAATTGTAGTCGCCATTGCCATGAATAGCATCAAGATACACCATCCATAATCTCTCAAATATGGTTTTGCTGCCGTTATAGTGAAGGAATCCTCGCCAAACCATCTTTGCATTGCCAGTAGCCAAGGAAGAGGGCCTAGGGTTGCAGATGGTGGAAAGAAGAGGGAACACAATAAGATGGACATTTCGCCAAAATTGACTGCCAATCATCAGCTACCAGACATTGGCACCATGGATCAAGGGAGAGAAGGATTGCAAGCCATGAACGAGGGAGAGCCATAAGCCACAAAGGTAGAGATGGGGTTGAAAACGGGACAACGAGCAATTAGATATTAGTGTTTTTCTCTGATAATTGTGGCTGACTAACAATCGAGTGATCAACCCAATAACTGCACCAGAGGCCCATGAGCTTGCCACAAAAATGGGTTTGCCAGGTCAATGAATTCAAAAAACTAGAATAGAGTAAAAATCTAAGGTACCAAATGAATAAAACAAGGCAAATGTAGCCAAACTTAAGGAATTACAATTATCTGCTACTATCAAAGTACGCAGAACCGACCGAACCGACATAACGGTGAAGACCGATACCGGTTGGAACCCGTACGAAACCGATTCTAAAAAAAAAAGAAGAAAGAAGAAAAGCACAGATGCGCGCACGGACGCGTTATGCTACAGAGTGGCATTTAATGCCACTTTGCCGCATTAAAAGCGCTCACGCGGGGCAGCGAGTGGGCTCGCTGCCTCGCGCATAGTTCCTTGCGCGCGGACCGCGATTCCCACCGCGTGGAACGCGCGCAGGCATGAGTCGGGGGACGCGTTTCCCCACTCGCGCCCGTGCCCGCTCCCCGCGGCCTCTCTCTCTCTCTTTTTCTTTTCTTTTTTTTTTCCTTCTCTTCTTCTTCCCGAGCTCCTCCTCTCTTCTTCCCTCTCTCCTCTCTTCTCCTCTCTTTCCCCCCTTCTCCTGCGAACAAGGGAGGTCTTCTTCCCTGCGAGGTGCTCGGGAGGAAGAAAAAGGCCCAGGAGCGCGAGAGGTCTTCTTCCCCTCTCTCCTCTTCTCTTCTCCTCTCTTCCCCCTTCTTCCCCACGAGTACCGGTGCAATTTGCACCGGTACGGGCAAGGAATCGTTCAGTTTTGACCTCTTTGGGGTCGGAACCGAAATCCACCGCTGTACCATACCAGTGGAGGTCGGTACCGGTACGATACAGGCTGAACCGGTCGGTTCCGACCGGTTCAGCAGACCATAGCTACTATCCTGAAAATGTGAGTTGCAAAAACAATTCAATAAAGAATATCCAAAGTTCCAAACCTTGTCCAATCTTTTTCTCAAGAAAGAATATCTATCCATCTATAAATCCCAACTCATGCTACACAACATGTCCCTCTACTAGCAAACTTAAACCTCAATAATGAGTAGACAAATACTCTCATGTGCTATTCAAGCAACAAAATAAGTACAATTCCAACTTGGACTAGCATGGGGTCCACATTTAGAAGTGGAAGCGGGAGCTATGTCCACTCAAACAAGGAAAGGGGGAAAGAAGGCTATGGTAATCAAAGAGAAGAGGTCAGATTAGAGGACAAAAAGAAGCATTTCAAAACTTCGGGGGCCTATGATCCGACCAGCAAACCCCTCCTTTTTGCCCCCATTAGCAACAGTTGTATGGACTTTACAACAACGAAAAACTCTTCAATTGTGATTCCATCTATGTATTTTCATCTTAACTGCACTTAGACATATTCTACGTATAACCGTAAACATCAAGCCATGTCTCGATTATTTTGGGATCGGCTTTATGATTCCTCCACCAAGCGTTTCTGTTTTGGTTGAAACAATTAATCCAAAAATTAGCTACTTTCCACTTCTTACTGCAATCAAGTTAGGTTGTGGCATACAAAACAAAGGCAGCCAAGCATTCAAAAATACTAGATTTGGATTGAATTCATTACTAGGCATGCTTTTACAATTAGACTAGATGTCAACCCAGTACCAACTCTCAACCCCTTACATCCAGGCTTGGAACCATCAATCCACCAAAGGGAACCAGGTTTAGACCAAGGTCAGTGGAACCGATAATGGGCACCGTACCGGATTTCCGGTGGCAAGAGTTGGTACAGGCTCGCATCGTGCCGTGTCAGGCCTGTACCGATAGAGGGGAGGGCGACGCAGACCATGGGAAAGAGGAAAAGAGAGAGAAAAGAGGGGGGGAGAGAGAGAGGGAGAGAGATCGGTGGACGGTGGCGAAGGCCGACGGAGGTCGGCACTCGATCCACCGCCAATTGCATTCCCCTTCACCTCAGTTCATGGGGCTAATGGTTTGTACATATCGGCCCATACTGAGCATATAGACTCTTGCTAATAGTGAACAAATACTTGGTATGCCCCTATACCAAGTATCGGTATCAAGAAATGGAATGTACCACCATTGTACCGGTCGAGTACCGGTACCGATACTACAAACCTTGCCTTGCAATACTAGCCCTGTTCCTACATCACTACTTGCACCAACTTTCTCATCAAGGATCATAAACTTGCATTGGATTTGATCATACCTTACGAGTTTTTGATTTCAAAAATTCCATCGATTACGACTCTAGATTTCATCATTTCAATTGACAATTACAATAAAATCCAAAACATATTACTCAAAAATAAAAAAATTAAGGTTTGTTGTACCGGTATCGGATACTAAGTACTGTACCAATACCTTATCAATACCATGTGGGATAGCTAGTACGGTACGGTGCAACTCTCGTACAGACATAATGCTGGAAGACTTTTTTACACCCAATCATGGAACCGCCTAAAACTAGGTGGTGCGGATAGGTACAACACAAAACCAGACAGTTCCACCAAGTACAAGTCAATTCAACCACCATGTTGCACCGAATCTTGACACCTTACTGATACTTTACTAGTATGCTAGGTGGCGGTACAAGTCTATACAATAAAAAACTGGACAAACCGGTAGGTTGCACCGATACAAGAAGATTCTACCCCTAAAATCATACCAAACCTCGGAACCTTACTAACATGGTAAGGTACACTCAGTACGGGTCGATATGGTGAACCATGGAAGATATTAAAAGAAATAAATAAAAATCAAAACGATCACATAAATTAGAAATCATTATTGAGTGATTAATTTTTTTTAAATCTCTAAGTGCACTATTTCAATGATGTGGCCTTAAAAAATGAAAATAATTTTCTAAAAAATAAAATGCTAAAATGAAATTTAAAATGTAATATACCACTTTGTTGATTGATGGCAATCTAAATTACAATTTAAATATCTAACATATAGGAGCTCTATAATACTGAGTTGATAATTTACTTTTGCTTTAAATTGCTTCAAAATGCAACTTTATAATACTTCCAAATCTTCAAGAACTTGCAAAATATGAGACTAATATAGAGGATTTTTTTATTTTTGAAAAACAAAAAATAGCAAAAAAAAAGAACATCAACTTCTTGCAAGGACAAAAATTTTGACTCATTAGTTATGACCACAACTTTAAAACTAATCTAGTCCATGATCAATTGTAGCCAATACCAAAAAGCCTCCTGGTGAAATTTAGAAACCTTCCTCACTGACCCTTGTATTGACATATATCAGCAGTCGCCAAGACAATTCCCCAACCTACTCACTTCAACCACCATTATATTATATATTATAATAATATATAAGAAATCCAAATATTTAGTGCTTTCTATTGCAGAATAAAAAGGAAAAGCAAGTATGCATATAGAATGATGCATATAAATGGCCTTACATAGACTAAGATTGATAACTTAGAATTTGTCACAGGGAGGAGTACCTCATTTGAAGTGAAAGATGAACAATCTGAAGGCTCCTTCGGAGGGCAAAGTGGAAGCATATGAGACAATTCTTGTAATGCCCTTCAAAATTGTATGGAAAAAATAAGTTTAAGAGATATATGGTTTAACCATCAAACCGAATAATTAGAGTGCAAATAATACTAACACAATCAAGAAGAAAAAGACGGAACATGTGGTTCAAATACAGCAACATCCGGAAAATATCACCATTATTCAGTAGGCAGCATTGAAATGCAATACGCCTTAACAAGATTAAACATCATACCGCAAAAGCCAAAGAAGAGCATCGTACGAATGCAAAGCACTTGAGCTATTCAAAATCCTGAAAAGAAAAGAAAGAAAGAAATAACTCATGGTTGTAGCTTTATAAAATGAATTTTTTTCCTGATTACAGAATCTTTGTATATATGGAGAACTTGAAATCAATCCTCATGCTCAGCTGCAAGATATGCAGAGAAGTACGAATATAATTAAAATTAAAAAAGCAGCTTGAAGAGTCAATCATGTTATCATAATGTTCAGAAACTGACTTTTCTTAATCACAAAGCCATCTGAAAGTTTATCATTGAAGACATTTTGCATGTCCATATGTTTCAGTTTTTGCGCATTTGATTATCATTTGACTGAATATAGCACTTAATGTATAAACATAATATACATAATGCCTTGTTCCACGGCCATATGCAAGGAAGCACAAATAGCATATATACTTCATAAAATGGTAAAGTCGCATTTGTAATGGCCGTGCCATATATTGGAGCTGCAAGAATAACAAAAACAAAACATTGTAGTGAAACTCCTTGAACAGATCAAATGTGCTTCAAAGAGAATTTTAAAATAAAATCAAAAGTTATTGACAAGAAAATTGAAAGTAAGGCTGCAAATGGGTCGGGTGGACCCGTGACCCGACCCGGCCCTGCCCGACCCGCTTAGACCCGATCCAACCCGATTTGAAGGACCCATGGGGCAGGGTCAAGCTCTAAAATTGGACTCGTTCCATTTTTCAGGTGGGGTCTAAGTTTAGTAAATTCTGACCTGATCCAACTTTCCGTTTGATTTTTGGGGCAATTTTGGGATACCTACCCTATGACCCGACTCGACCCGATCCACCCCAGTACACCATTAGAGCCCACAGGGATGCTTAAGGGGTCTTTAACTCTCTATTCCTTTAATCTCTTCTTGTGTTTGAGGATGAGAGGAATGGAAGAGACTATTTGTGTACCATTGAATGGCATAAATTTTACATTAAGGCTTAGGCTGGTTGCATTAAATGGGAACACTATTCTCCTAAGAAGAAAGTTCAGACTAATGAAGGTAAAATAGAGTATAATTTTTTCGTGTGGAAGAAGATGAGTTCATGATGAGTCCTTTGCAACTGTTGAACTTTGCCATGTCTCATTATCAAAACTATATTCCTCATCTTGGCCCATGTATGCTTTTCTAGTAGTATATTTAGAAAAAATAGTAGTAGATGCATTCTAACAAATTCAGAGGGTATCACTGCTAAATAAAAAGGATTAGCATTGATGCAACCAAGATCTGCGATACCGGCCGTGCCAATGTACCGGTAGGCACCAGTACCGGTATCGTACCAAACCGATCCAGGTCGTACCGATCCGGTTCGGGGACACACCGCACGAGAGCGCACAACTCCACACAGGCAAAACGCGAGCCTCATTTTCCTCTGTTTCCCCACTTAAAACCAGAAACCGCACGCGTTTTCACGCGCCGTTTCCCTCGCGAGCCCGATTCCTTCTTCCTAAGCCTTCTAGTGTCTTCTCTTCTCTCCTCCACTCCTCCCGCAAGCAAGCCCCGACGAGGATGCTCTCTCCTCCGCTCTTCTCCCGCGAGCAAGCCCCAACGAGGATCACCCCGACGAGGATGCTCTCTCCTCCTCTCTTCTCCTGCGAGCAAGCCCCGACGAGGATCACCCTGACGAGGCCTGGTACCGGTAAGTCTCCTCTTTCTCTTCTTCCTCTTCTTCTTCTTCTCCTCTCTCTTCTTCTTCCTCTTCTTTCTTCCTCTTTCTTCCTCTTCTTTCATATTCTTCTTCTTCCCCGATCGGTTCCGACCCCTTTTGGGTCGGAACCGATTTTATATGTCGTACCGTACCGGTGCCTGTTGGCACCAGTTCGGTACGGACTAAACCGACATGTTCCGGTCGATTCAGCATACCTTGAATACAACTCTTTTCTACTTAAAAAAAAAATATTACATACATGAACAGAAAATTTTTCTCGTAGCTAACAAGGTTGAGCCTATCATTATTAGGTTAGTTAGTAATGACATCAATCCTTGATGCTTAGGCACTTTCACTTGTATAGTCTTGCAAAACCTACTTTCTGTAATTTTCACTCATTGCAAAAGAAATCAGGCATTGGGAATGATAAGTACAGGGATCCAACATGGACCTGACCCAGACCCGACCTGAACCCAACCTAGACTCGACCAGGATCCAAATTTTTTGGATTGGGACCGAGTTATATATGGACCTGACCAGACCCGAATGATCCAAATCGTAGTAGAATTTATAATTTTGATCCTTCTATATCATCTTTCTTCATCTTGCTACCTACTTTTTGATGTCAGGGAGTGCTCAACTTGGGCTGAAAACTCGAAGGAAGAAGGATATGTCAACGCAGGGTAGAAACCCCCTACTACAGCATGTACGATACAAGATGTTAGAACGGACGGATGGTAGTTCGAAGAGGAGCAAAAGCGCATCTCTCTCTTTCAAGATCGAAAACACCACCTCGGCTCGCCACTCCAAGGATACAGTTCTCATAAGCATACTCGCAGACCCTCGAAATCCACCAAAAGGGACGAGATGGAGAATAGAGAGAAGGATAAAACCTACAAGAGAACTCTCAGTAACCGATCCAATAAATCTATAGAGTTGCCAAATAATTAAATAATCTTATTATTCTTAATATTAGATGCTGTCGGAGTAAAGGATCGTCAACAAGGGCATTCGTCCTTCCTGAAAGCATCATTTGCTCAGGCAGAGAATGGCCATAGAAAGCCTTTTCGGTTGATCATGTGGACCTATTTTCTCTTATCAGAGGCACTGGTGTCGAATGTTGGAGTATTTCTATCGATCGGTCATGTCATATAGGCCCGAGTCAGACATCAAATTGCTTCGATTTGAATTATCTGGATAGATAAATGTTTGGATTTCTGCGATTATTCTTTAACTGGAGTTGTTGAATATCAAAAACTTATTACACGGAATCCCATTTTTTTGGAACGAGTTGAAAGAGTGGGCATTATTGGTGGAGAGGAAGCAATAAATTGGGGTTTATCAGGACCAATGTTACGAGCTTCTGGACTTTATTCTATAATTGGATGAAGGACTGGTTAAGGTATGTCCATTGGTACCACACGTAGTAGAATTTGAAGAGGGTACAATAGGAATTGCTCTGAATTTGGAATCAAATAATGTTGGAACCGCGAACAGCTCTTTGCCTTTCTGCTTCAAAGAAAGAGGTGGGGAGAACCATCAGTTGGAGCACCCAAAAAGCTTGGGAAATGCCTTTTCTGAGCCGCCTACCTATCCGCTACTCTCATTGATTCTCTCATAAGGTGATCCGGCGCGCACAACAACCAAACCACTTGACTTCTTCAATCTATTCGTTTGGATACGCGGTAAGTGAGTTTCTGTTATTCGTATTAACAGCTACTCTAGGAAGAATGTTTTTATGTGGTGCTAACGATTTAATAACTATCTTTGTAGCTCCAGAATGTTTCAGTTTCCCGCCGGTAAAGTGTCTAAAGACCCTGCAATCTTCATTTTGATTTACCTTAATGATGCTATAAATCCGGTTTGACCGGCGACTCTGTTCATAGTTTTGAGATTTTCTAATTGAAATTTCGCAAAAGCGATTTGTTTTTAGCCCTTATAAAAAGAAAACTGATTCTTGAACCTCTTTCACGCTCATGTCACGTCGAGGTACTGCAGAAGAAAAAACTGCAAAATCCGATCCAATTTATCGTAGACTACTACCGAAAAATTTTTTGAAACTTCTTTATAGACTTGTAGAGACCCTCTATGTAGTTGTCTATCTAGGGCAATCGATCTACTTTCCCCATAGCCCTGAGGCTGTGTCTCGATCTCCTACGTGCGAAAGATAAGATACGGGAGACGGGGTCCTATAATGTATTCAATTTCCGATTTCAATTCTGTAATGGGACACCTTTTTTTATGATATTTGTGACTTTAGAACATATATTAACTAATATCTCTTTTTCGATCAACCCGAGTATCCAGGAAAAAGCAGAATATTTGATGGAAGAACAGGGGATCCTTTTGAACAACCTGTTCTAATAGGAAAGTCCTATATCCTAAAATTAATTCAGAACCGCAGATTTTTTGGTCCATCACATTCATGCATTTACGATTCATGTGACTGTATTGATATTACTGAAGGGTGTTCTATTTGCTCGCAGTTCCCGTTTGATACCTGATAAAGCAAATCTTGGTTTTCGTTTCCCAATTGCTTAATTATAGTATTGATTTTGGGGTCTGTATATTTTGTGGTTCATTGGTATATTACGAAATTGTAATGAAATCCAATCTGATTCAAATATTTCATATCTCTCCTTGTCCAAACAAAATGGGACAATTTGAGCGGAAGGTCCACAGATATTTTTTGTTTCCTACTCACGCGGGCCCATATCCTTGCTTTTCTATCAATTTCTAATTCCGATCTTCCCCCCCAATCTGATATTATAGTGCTGGTATAGACAGAAATTCCGTTATTGTCCAATTATTAACGGTAGTAAATACCGGGACTTTGCAATATTTGATTGATCACAATTCTATAGAATAAGGATATACAAACAAGAACCAATCCCAACGAAAAGGCAGAAAAAATGGGATTGGTAAGTAATACTACTCCCAGACCTCCTAATACAAGAACTAATCCCAAAAATACTACAAGAATATCGTGTATTGGTCCAGGTAAATTCCACAAAGTGGATTAAACCCCCTTCGTCAACAGATAAGTAGCACAAGGCAACTCTTTTGTTCAACTTTCCAACACGGGACTCCAAGTTCTATTCTAACTCAAAGAACCCTAACTACTAACTTCCTAATAACATCAAAAGTTCTCAAAAAGAAAGTTCAGAAAAATCAAACTTTCTAGAATTAACTAACATCAAAACTTTCTAGCAAGACAAAACTCATGTTGGGTTCCTAGATACGTGCAAATAGGACCTGCAACCCATGCAATGATATGTGCATCCTAGGCGCTTCGGCGTCATACTCCCCGGTTGGAGAAGACACGCCATCGAGTCTAGATCTTCTCGATATTCTTGATCTTCTTGGTCTTCTTAGTCTACATAGTAAGGCAATAGGTTGGCAAAGTTGAATGTTGCAAATACTCCATAGTCTCCAAGAAATTCAATTTTGTAGACATTGTCATTGGCATGCTTCAGAGCCTTGAAAGGGCGATCAAATGTTATATTGCATGGTGTTCCAGTGGCAGGTCACACTACAAACGAATCGAGGTTGGGTGACGAGCACAGAAAGTTGATATAGTCCTCAAGTTTGATGAGAAAACGAGGCTTGGGTCCAGTGTAGGTGAAAGATCAATAAAACCAATGGTAAGGTCAAATGGAGTGGAGAGATAGAGTAAGTACAGCTTGGGGTCTTGCGACATGATAGGCTACCCATAGACAACATGCTTTGCGGCAATGGTGGACATGGCACAAGCCATCATGGATGGCATCCACAATGGGTGGAGTTTCTCGATGAGTGCCCTCTGCAGATTAATGTACTCCTGAACTTTTTCACCGATTCACAACTTACAAATATTCAACCATAGAGCTCATCATCTGCAGATCTTATAGTTAACTAGGACCCCTTCTCTGCTAGTTCCTTTCTTAAACAACAAACTTCAACATGAAGATTTTCGATCATCATTTTGGTAGTCTACAACAAGAGTATCAATTGTCCCAATGTTTTTATGAACATGCATTTTGATCTGTTTAGCTCGGTCTGCATACTTCAGGGTATTCACAATGTGATGATTTTGATCATCGACAACTGATATCGCAACAACCATGTTCAGTTTCTCATCCTTCTCGTCTCCCTCATAGCTTTAAATGTCATTCGGTAAGCAAGTGGAGAGCATTAAGCATTTTGGTAATTTTGCTACAATGGGTTCCTGGAGAGTTCTATAGACACTTTGGACTTGCAAGACAACATGCAAGGTGAAACATTGCTTGTACAGCTACAGAGGTCGTGACAACTCGAAGGTATTCTTCAATGGATGGTGCATGTCTGCTTCTACTCCAGTCGGACTCCTTCAACCACACATCGAACACTTCTCGCCAGATATCTTGAAGTGTTTTCTATAATGACCTTGTTGGTTGAAAATCTTTAATACAATATTACATATATGGTCATCAAGGGCATCAAAAATAACTTTACTATGCCCAAATAAGCCTTCGTCCTCCTACATTCGGGTTGCTTCGATGAGGCGTTGTAGTTCATTCAATGAACCATGCTCATCAAAAAAATCATCTGCAACCGTAGCTAAGATTGTACACTTTGCCACAACTTTCTGCACAACAGAATCTAAAGGGAAATGGGGGTAGCAGCAAAAATGTAACAATATGTTGTTTTCTCTATTCCGAAGCCCATGTTGGCAAGGCTTGTATCTCTAGACCACCTCTTAAATTCATTGAGTTCAGACTTGTAGACTAGTTAACAAATCATAAAATTTTTCATGGTGAGCTGGATAATGTCATTGGGACATGATAGCCTGCAAGAGGAAGCCTTTCCAATCCATAGAATATATCGTTGGTATCTTTCTATGTAAATCTGGTGCTTCAGATGATCCATTCATGCTCACCAAAGAAGCTTCAACTCTTGCTCAATCTTTTTCTGGAGATTAAAAAGAGAAGAAGGGCTATTTTTTAAATCTTCACCTAGCAATCCCTTCTACAATATTTTGTTAGCGGTGGTCTTGGCATTTTCAAGTTCTGCTTCCCCTAGATGCATCAAATGTTTTGCTTTATAGACAGCATACATGGCTCCCAAGAAGTCTAAGGTGTTGTTGGGTCGAAAGGACATGTACACTAGTTTACTCTGTCCCTAAAGTGGAGGAACCTAGTGCCCTTGGGCTTTTGTACGTGATGGATGTAGGTTTGCATTTGCATAGCATTGGCCACCTGGTTGTTGATGATGGGGAGAATCTAGCTTTGAGATAAAAGTAGAGGCCTCGCTCGGACCACCAATGCTTCCCCTTGAGCGGCAAACACCAACTCTTCTTCACCTTCATCATCCCACTTAACCGACTGCTCTTCTTCTTCTTCTTCTGCACCAAATTCTTCTACCAATATAATTTTGCAATTCAGGCAGTTAGTTGCAATATACCTAAATTCGTGGCACTTGAAACACTTTTGAGGGTTGGAGATTGAAGAATTCGAATGGTTGGAGCCGGTATCCTTGTCCATCTTCAAAGGTGGTTGGGAGCAGTTGGGTTAGAGGATGCCAATGTCCTTGACACGGAACTCCCTCAATTCGACACCCCCATCTCTATATTTTGAAAAGTGTGAATTACTTGTTCTTAGTTGCTGCTTCTCAACTTTTGTTGCCAATAGTATCACGTCGTTCGACGTCCAATAGTGTTTGAGTTGCACAAATAGCTCAATTTCAGACTTCAATTCTCCAAGATATCACGCTATAGTTTTTCCTTCAAGCTCCTTGATGTCGCACGTTATGAGAAGTTGTTCGAATTCCATTATGTACTCTTTTACGGTCATGTTGCACTGCCAAAGATTGTAGAACTTAAAGAAACTTAGTCTGGCGATAATTTTTAGGAAGGAACTTGCATTTGAATTCACAACGCATCTTTTACGGTCATGTTGTAGCAAACTAGATATCTAAGTGATATTCTTAGATAGGAAGTTTAGATTGTAGATTGATGCTACAACTGACTTGGCATTCTATCCATGCTCTATTTTAGTCTATTAGATATCTTTAAACATAATAATTCGTATAATCCATAAAGAATGTTCAACTATTGGAACACTTTTCAATTGCTTTTTGAGCCTTGTGGGAAAAAAATTATCATGCTAGATGTGTCATAACGTGCTTCCAAAAAGATATTCATATCTTATGATAAAAATAAGATTTCTATTTGTCCAAATTTAACTCTTTCACTTTAGAACTCCATATGTGTGATCCAATCCAGATCCGAATTTTTAGGTTAGGATCGAGACCCGACCTGACCCAACTCAAATGATCTGTTGGGTCAAAAACTTTAGTCGTGGACCTGACTCGAGCCAACCCAATCTTGTAATTGGCTAGGTCAGAGTCCAAAATTAGGACCCAAACAAGGAACTGGGTCGGGTCGGGGTCACTCATGACCCAGTCCGACCCGACCCATTTGCATCCCTACCTTAGACGGCCATTCTAAGGATACAGCTCTCATGCGCCCATTCACAAACCATGAATCAACCAAAAGAAAGGAGAGAGAGAATAAAGAGAAACAATGAATTAATTCCAAAGAAATTAGCCGCTAGTTCAATGACTCCATTAACACCCTAGGTAGGAACCCTAGGGGTATTTATAAGTAGTATAATAAGAATCTTTTCCTTTTCTTTCCCCTTTCCATATGCCATCGCCCAATCTTATTATAACTCTAACTAAAATAACAAAAAGGAAAGTTAACTATTGAAATAACAAAGCGAGAAGTTCACCATAGGAAAGTACACCCTACTTGAATATAACCACTAAATAATTGGCATCCGACCATAGGCTCGAACCCACTACCACAATATTAAAAGCCTTGGATGCCTTATCAAAGCTTCAAATTAATTCCAATAAGAGCATTTAATCAGGCCTTGAGGCCAACTCCATATGTGCAAACACCATAACCAAAGAGTCACCAATCTCACAACAAGCAGTTCAGCAACTTCATGATAAACACTATGTCTAAAATCCATACGCCTCACATTCTTCATATAACAACTTTGATCAATTATCTCGTAATTCTTGTCAATAAGTGAATTCAGATGAATCTGCAGCAGCATGTAAATGGTGTATCCCACTATTTCATACTTTTCGAAATGGTTAATATTTAGAAAATGTTGCTTCGTCGGCATAATTCACCTTTGTTGCCATCTCATATTTATATTCCTTAAATTTGTAATTATATAAACCATCTAGGTGTGCGAGTTTTCTTTCAGTTAATAATCCTTGTCAATTTTAACAACTCACTAGCAAAAGAATAGGCCAAATATGATGAATGTGAAAATACCAATGCACTAAAGTTAATTAAATCCCTTCAAATATCAAAATACCTTCTTAAACTTTCACGAGTGCCTTCAAACCAATAAATTAAGAGAGACTTGTCTACACGAATCCCATAGTTATGGATAAGAAAAGAAAAGGCACCATTCCTGCAGCAAAGAAGGGAATTTTGAAGGACTTAATACAGATACAAGACATGTATAGTGAACATACGCTCAAGTCCATGCCAAATTGTATATATTTGTATCAAAATACGGGTGCTGACTATTGTTACTTCACAAAACGAGTACTGATTATTGTTACTTCACTAATCAAAACCATTGTTTATCCATTATCAAGAAAATTTGCAGCAATATAAGACCTTGCACAAATCATAAATATATTAGTAAACTATGCTACGGTATTGACTAAGTCAACTATTTAACAATCCAAAATTAATTAAAAAATGCAATAGCAGTTAAGACAGATACAATAAAGAAAGAGCTTGAAAAAACAATAAGCACATAATTTATACTTCATACAATTTCTATTACATAGAATCAGGTTATATAGCAAATACCCCAAAGTGCACAAACCATGTATATATTTTAAGCCATGTACACCTTTATATACCTAGACATATGATAAGTCCAACTAACACCATATCTAGGCGTCTTAATTATTAAAGCCTTTTGTGACCAGTTTGTATTTGAATTAATAACTCGATAAGACTCTATTAGAAAACAAGAGGAGCTTGAATTGCCAAAATAGCATATATTTGGACCATAAAGCCCAATATCAAAAGATACATTTTATATAAATTTTAAATTAGTTGATATTTAACAAGAACTATGTATTGTTTAAATGTACTTATTAAATATTTTTTATAGAGAAAATCCATCTGAGTCATTTGATATGAGTATTTCAGTTGAAATGTTTATTCACTTCTCAAATGTTAATATTTCTCATAAAGATAAATCTACTTCAACCTTTATATTGAAATCTAGCAACTGAAATAGTTTAACCATTATATGCAGATGGCTCAGAGAAGAAGCTTACCTACAAGTACATAATATTGCATGCACATAAGCAAAGACCCAACTCTAGATGCTCTCTCAGCTCTTAACCATTGACCCAGGTGACAAGCCCCCTATACCAGAAGTCAACTCTTGAGCCACAGCACCATCCTGCCTAACAGTCATCTCTCTTCTTTTGTCCTTCTTCCCTTGCTCCTCCCCAAGACCCTATGCTTCAAACCACCGGCAACTTCAATCAACACTAAAAAAGCAGACAAACAATATCTTGAACCAGCACACAACCCAGTCCCACAACACCGCTACTTACAAGTATTTCACTTTACCAAGTTCAATACTTCTCCCTTCTGTTTTTGTTCTAATTCATTCTACTTTCAGAGAACCATAAATCAGAGTTTTTTGCCCTAGGTTATAATTTTAATAAGGGATTCTTTATAGAATTCAAAAAGAATCAGTGTCACAAATATATAGCATAAATACATATTAATTTAAATAACTTCTTGCTATGTTTGACATTTTTTTGTTGTCATCGACAAGACAATGGAATGAAATTCCTTTTGAGTGTTATTTGCACACAAAATTGAACAGATACAACTGGCAATGAGTCAGATCAGGTCATGCTCTACATCTAGTCTGAAGCCTAATCCAGCATACTTTATACAAAGGGATACATAAACTGGAATACAAGAACCACTTTGTTTCTTGGCTTTTTGCAGAATCTTAAAAAAAAAAAAATATTTCTCAATAATATTAGTATCCTATTATCAGTCATTTTTTACCTAAATCTTTTATGCAAAAATGTACTTAGATTACTTATTCTGAGACCTTAAAATTATGTTTACATTATATTGTCAACTCTTTTTATCTTAATCAAAAATCTAATGATATTCTTTGGTGTCATACTTTTGCTTCTATAGTTTTTTCGTTTGATAATATATCAACTGTGATTCTTTATGTGTTTGTTCTCATGTTGAAGCAATAATTGAAATAATGATCGCCTATTAAATTAAAGATATAATACTTATGAAGAACAATTTTCAGCATTCAAGTCCCATATCTCTTCTGACTTTCTTATAAGAGCCCACCTATAATATTAGGCTCCAATCAAATGGTTCATATTGAAACAAGTAACATAAATCTTACATATTCTAACATATAGTACTAATAGGATTCCAATCAAGTACTGTATCAATTAAAATAAAGTTTGCATAATATCTGCTTCATATTTTACATGGAAAATTAAATATAATTCGTAGATTTGATTCAATATTTGATGTAGCAATTTTTAGTGTTGTTGGATCCATATTTACATTCATATCCTACAATCTCTAAATAAATACATTTAAGTTTAGATCCTTGCAGCATCCAATATATCGACAATTGTTGATGAGCAATGTTGGTATCTTAATGACTAATCATACTATGAATCAAGGAAACCTTTTAATTTTTCATAGCACTCACAATAGCAGAAAACTTAAAATATCATTATATATCAAGTATGATTTTCAGTAAAGAAGCTATATAAGATGTGACATCAGTTTCTCACCAAAGCCATGAGCCTTTCATGATTCCATCCTTAATGCGAGCAGCAGGATGCTCCATTTTCAGCCGCTTCTCCTGATACGATGTCTTTGTAGTGTTTTTACAAGCCTGAATAATAATAACTCTTTAGCATGAGCAAGTTCACTAATATGATTGACCAACAAATTCAAAAGAATTGCACACACTACACATTTGAAGTCAGGACCTGATAAAAAACTGTAGCAGCAAGCTCCATCAAACCTTGTTGAGTGCCTCCCAGAGTTCCAACCTTATCATCTCTAGACGTATCACTCCTAGATATCAATGCAATATCAGCAGATACATATACAGCCTAAAAGGTTTCAAGATCATCCATCAAGCAGAAACTAAGACTCACCACAGGAAACCAGTACCAATATTAGTGCTTTGGTCTAATTCCTTGAAAATAACATCAAGAAGTTGTTCTATAACCGGACTTCGTTCTGACATAGTCCTGCTGAGCTTTAGTTGTACTCTTGCATAAAGAATGAATGAGTTCTACAATGAAAAAATATTCATGAATAGAGGAATATCTCATTATAGTTTAGACCAAAAACAAAAGAGATTATCCACGCAGGAACCTTTAACCCTCGATCACGAGTAGTAAGCCAATAACGAAACATAAACCGTTGTACAGCAGAATGAATTTCCATGGCTTGATATCCAAGATTTGGGCCATCTTTTAGCAAATAGGTATTAATGCATTCCATTAGCTTGCGTGAGAACTTACCCTCATCCCTGGCAAAGTTCCACAAATGAAAGGCATTATATAATTTGCAATCCTTTTTCTCACCCTGTATAAAGCTACAGTAACCTTAGTCATAAGAAAGCACAGAAACAATAAATACAACTCTTGAAAACCATCTCCTCTTAATTCTTCATAAATGATGCAGCTTCTGAATGTAACAAGATCGTACGCATGCCTCATAAATCCAACCACATAATGCTTACCTAATCTGTGAAAAAAACTCAATAAACCCTTAACAAGATCCTCCCTGATGTTATCTGGAAAATCGCCAGGTGGGTTTTCCAGGAGGGCATGAAGAGACAAGATATAGCGGAAAGCTTCCTCTTTGGAGCTGGAATGACTATTAGATTTCATGTCGATGGACAATCCTACCTTATTTATGAATAGATCTACTAGACCTGCTTTCAGAAAAATAAACACGTTAGTAGCATCAGATAAATAGCATACAGAACATATCAATCTGAGAGTCACATGAGAATGAATTTAAAAGACAAACTCACTGCAATAAACTGGCTTCCTCATTTGATAGCGGTAATCTTTAACAGCTAGAAGATGCCGTAGGATGCTGCTGTATTCTGACTGAAAGCTAGGAGCATCTTTTATAACATCCCATATATGATTAAATAGAAGTTTAACAACAGAAAACAGGAGGAGTTTTTTTCCTGCAAAATTTTGATTTTAAAGACATGAAAATCTAGAACCAAAAGAAAATTGCAAGTGTGGAAAAATTAAGGTCCATCAAAGTACATCACTGTCTACTGCTTACATTCAGTCCAAACCAAACAAAATTTGGATGCAGTTTAAAGACATGAAATTGAGAACCATAAGGTTCATCACAACTACATCGCTACCTGCTGCTTACTTTCAGTCTAAACCTTGACATGAAAATTTTGATACTCGCTACAATAGTTGAGATGGTGATTGAGGTGGTCACTTGTCAATTCATTGGTTAATGATCCCGTTGTGTCTTCTGACATGGTGGTTAAGTTGGGAATAGTGGTGGTTCTAGTGATCCTTTGTCAATCATTTGGGCATTGATAGCCTGGTATCTTTTGAGATGGTGGTTACAGTGGTCATTCAGCAATCCTTGGAGATTGTCGTTGTGGTGACCATCAAGTACCGATCACTGTTTATCATAACCTTTTATAATGGAGTTTCCTTTCAAAACTGCCTACATTGTACACTGGCTTTGAGAGGAATAGAATCTCCTACTAAAATTGGAAGAGAACGAGCAACTAGCTAATGACTTATGTCATGAAGAAGCAACCTGTGTAGGTCTAAAAGTACCTGTTCTATGATATACTGACAATTCCATTCTAATTAATCCATACGTCAGCTACAGTGGCTCCTGATCATGGCATTATCCATATTACTAAGTTTGAAGATGCATACAGCAATCCAGTTGCATAAAAGTTGACCTTCTGGAACATACTTTGCCATAATTCTTTTCCCAGTACACAACTAAAAATGCAAGCTAGCATTAGAGGCGGGTGGCGGTGGTGGTGGTGAGAGGAGGAGACAAAGGTAATTTATGGAACTAACTCATGATCTGGAAACAATATTAGCAACAACAAACAACGAAAGAAAACTGTTTCGCGACCAGTACAACAAATAGTCACATGTAGCATCAATCTTTTACTGACCTGATAGCTTCTGATCCTCAGCACATTGGATGGCAGTGCGAAGAGTCTTTGCCAGAACTAGTTTCGGTGGACGTTTCTTGCTCGTGGAGATCTCCAATGCAATGCACTTCGTCAGCAATGTAATGAGAAAAGGCCATGTCTCAGCTGCAAAACAATAAAAAGAAGCAAGATTATGCACCCTTCTTCCCCATGATACATTCAAGAAAACAGTGGATTACGACCAAGAAAATCTCAGCTGCAGGAACAATACAAACGAGATCAGACACCCTTCTTTCCCAAGACTCGTCCAAGAAAACATCCGATTGTTATCAAGAAACCACAAGAACCTCAGCTCACCATGAGGGATCTCGTTGGGCTTGATCCTGACGGTATTCTCACCGAGTAACCTACAGAAACTGATCGATCTCTCGCCCTCCAGCCAGCTATTCAACAGCTTGATCCCTTCCTGGAAACCATCGAACAATGAGAAAATTGCAATCAAGAATAAATCAAGAACCCGAAAAGGATAAAGAAAAAAAAAGGAGCACGAGAAGGAGCCATTAGGTTGAGGGTTTGGGCAAGGGATCGGGGGAGCTCACGTCGCGGGCCTTGGCCTTGTCGGAGGAGATCTTGGAGATGATCTCTTGGACGTCTCTCGAGGTCGCCATGATCCCGCGGCGACAGAGCTCTCATCAGCTCTCCTTACTAGGAGGATGGGGGCAATGGAAGCGAGGGGGGTTAGGGTTTCATTTATAGGGTTCGAAGGAAGGAGGGATGGCTTCAAAAGAAAGGAGGCGGAGGAGGAGAAGAAGAAGCGGGAAAACGGGAAGGGGAGGGCTTTGGAAGGAAGAAGGGTTTGAGAAAGAGGGGATGGGATTTATAGGAGGGGGTTTGGACAAACGGGTGCCTTTCGGAAGGCGAATGGAGCCGGCGCGTGCGGGCCGAGACGTGTCTGTGCCCGGAATATGAGCGGAGTATGTTTTATCACTTTATGTACATACGGCAAATCGTGTGCCAACTTAAGGTGCAGTTGTCCCTACGGCACACAATATCCCGACTTCATGTGACGAATAGGAATTGCAACATTGCACGTGTGGTTTGCTCAGCGGTACATGGAATTGGCAAGTATGCTCCCATTTGCTCTCATGCAAAAATTCTATTATTTCTTACCACCAGTCATTCTGTATATAGAGTGAATGGAGAAAGTTATTTTTATTATCAAACAATGCACAAATAAAATTAGAAAAGAAAAGATGGAAGTCTTATGTAAGAATTCTCCATGAGAGTCCAATTATCTGAATATAGACATAAAATATAGAAAGTGGAGATGCATGGTCCCCGTTCCTACCTAGTCATGGACATTAAAAATGCTAGTTTTTAACGCATAAAACTTGCCATATGTTCTTCATAAAACTTATTG
Organism: Phoenix dactylifera; assembly: GCF_009389715.1. Lineage (NCBI taxonomy): Eukaryota > Viridiplantae > Streptophyta > Magnoliopsida > Arecales > Arecaceae > Phoenix > Phoenix dactylifera. The sequence goes on along the minus strand of NC_052397.1, from coordinate 1,068,591 downwards.
AGATTCCAGATTTGTCATTTAGGTCATTGAGCAATACTTATTGTTAGGGGAAAAACCCTAAGTCATACATCCACGGAGGCGCTCGGGTCGAAGTACACCGACCGGAAAGCCGCTCGCCGAAGAGCGCCTACCGGAAAGCTGCTCGGCCAAGGAGTGCCGACCGGAAAGCTGCTCGGCCGAAGGATGCCGACCAGGAAGGCGCTCGACTAGAGGGCGCCGACCAGAGCGCCGCGCCAAGAGGTGCCCCACCCAAAATAAGCTGCTCGGTTAGAAAGTGCCGACCAAAGACAGCGCCAAGGCGCTCTGCTAGAAGGTGCCCGTCTAAAGGACGCCGACCAGGAGTACTCAAAGCAGCCCCGCCACAGGGCGCCCCATTGGGCGACCAGCTCGGCTCGGCACCCTTGCCGAGCCGATGCCTTTACCAAATGTTCAACCCCCGCCTAAAGTCCAAGGGACTTGACAACTCCTACGGCTTGCGACCTGCCACTATCTCCAAGCCATCAAGGCATAAGATCTCCGCAGGCGTTCGGTCACGACCTGCCCATTAATGCATGAGACTCCCTTAAGTCTCCGATGCACTCAGGCATTTAATGAACACGGCCAAGACGATCTCCGGATCACTGAACCATCAGAGCGTATGGCTCTTACCTGGCCGCCGGTTCATTCGGTAATAAATGCACTTACCATCCACAGACCCCAGGCCCGCTACGGCCGGCGGTTCAACCACTCCAACAGGTCCGATCGACCGTAACAACTCCCTGGTTTCCGGTCTGATTCGGCCCCGTTCTCCACTACGCCATAAATGGGCCAAATCGTGCCCAATTATCACGGACAGGGACAAATCCCCCGATTACCTCCCAGACAACGTAATCCCCTCCTATAAAAGGGAACCTGGGAGAACCAAAAAGGGGGAGGAAGAAACAAAAACGGAAACAGATCCCCGGGACTGAACCCGCCGGGGAAGCACAGACCGCAATTGAGGACATCATCCTCTTCGTCTTCCTTTATCTTATCCAAATGTTCTTGCTGTCTTCCCCATATACTCTCTTCCCTGCTCTCTCCACATACTTGTTCCCCTCTGACTTAGGCATCGGAGGGCCGGCGCCGGGGAGCCCGGCCACCGGTTTTCTTTGCAGGACTTGCACACCCCCCCCGCGGCAGAGGACGCAGCCAGCCGGCGCACCGCCGTCCGCCCCCTGCAGCAGCGGAGCTCCTCCTTCCCCGGCTTCGCGGCGGCCCCTGGGTCCAATTTCCAGCAACAGTTGGCGCTAGAAGGAGGGGCCCGAGTTTCGCTGCCATGAAGCTAAGGAGCAAAGGGGCCTCCAACGCCTCTCGACGTCCTCCACCCAGTCCTGAGCACTCCGTCCGAAACTCACCACCTCCGGCTTGAGTCAGTTCATCAAGTTCGGCCGAGCGGTTTGATGCCCTGGTGCAACAGGTGCAGGCCTTGGCCACCGCTGTCCAAAGCCTGCAACTAGAGGCATCCCAACGGCACCGCCTCCCCCGGCTCCAGTTCAACCGGAGCCCCCTATAAGCGGGCTTTCCTCTTCGAGGTCAGGACTCTCAAGTCCAGGCCTCCCTCTGGAGAGAGCACCCAGTCAGAGATCACCGGAGGCTGGCCACAACCTTCAGAAGCCTGAGTCGGTTCCAGGGCAACCTGCACCCGGAGGAACCGCTGTAGCGATCCTCCAGAATGATGAACTCGACAAGAAGGTCGAAAAGCTGGAGCGCCAAATCCAGGCACTCCACGGGAGAAAAATCGGGACGTAACGGCGACTTCGAGTTCAATACGAAGTCGCCCTTCTCCCAGGAGATTGAAGATGAACCGGTTCCCTCCGGTTCAAGATGCCCCAGGTGGAGCCTTACAACGGCAAGGCTGATCCCCTTGACCACCTGGAAGTTACCGGGTCTTAATGGCCCTACAAGGAGCCCTCGGAAGCCATGATGTGCAAGGCTTTCCCCGGCAACACTCCGAGGACCAGCCCGGCTTTGGTTCACCGGGCTGAAGCCGAGTACTGTCTCCTCCTTTGAGCAGCTCGGCAGACAGTTTGCCGGCAACTTCGCCGCTAGCCAGCCCCAGCGGCGGACATCCGACTCCCTCTCGACATTAAACAAAAGGAGGGAGAGTCCTTCAAGGAATATCTGGACCGGTTCACCGCCGCAACATGGGAAGTCCGGGAGCTTGACCCAGTCAATCGCCATGTCAGCGCTGAAGACTGGAGCCCGGTCCTACAGATTCCTCTTCTCGATTGAGAAGAATTTCCCAGCGAACCTTACAGAAATGTTCGCTCGGGCCCGGAAATATGCCAAGGCTGAGGAAGCCGTGGCCGTCAGGCGGGGCGGGACCGAGCAGAACCCCAAGAAGAGGCGCCGCGAGGAACGCGGCCAGCCCAGAAGCTCATCTCCACGACAAGCCAAGAATCCGCCCCGCCCGAGGAGTCCACCCCGACTGAGGGGACCGCCACAGCAGAGGTCACCACTCCGCCCGAGGTTCCCACTGCAGGCCCGCGCACCTGAAGGGAGGTATGAAAATACACCCCCTCCAACACCCCTCGGGCCGAAATTCTCATGGAGATCGAGAGTCGAGATCGCATCCGGCTCCCGCCTCCGAAGCCTGATACCCGAACCCGGCGCGATAACCGGAAGTATTGCCGTTTCCACCGGGACAAAGGTCATGATACCGAGGAGTGTTACCAGCTCCGAAATGAGATCGAAGCACTCATCCGCCGAGGGGTGCTTGATCGGTTTGTGCAAGGCCGGCGTGAAGAAAAGCAGCCCGACGAAGCAGCAGCACAGCCTGAAGGTTCGAATGCCAACAGGCCTATCGCCGGCGTCATCAACACTATCCGAGGAGGGGCCTCGGCTGGAGAAGCCTCGGAGGGAGAAAACCTCATCGAAGCGCCTGCGCGCTTCTGAAGTCATCTCCTTTTCAGACGATGACTTAGAGGGAGTTGAAACTCCCCATGATGATGCCGTGGTCATCTCCATGATCATAAATAGATTTGATGTAAAATGCATCTTAGTCGATAATGGAAAGCTCGGCGAATGTTCTGTACTTTGGTGCGTATTGTAAAATAGGGGATGACCAAAGAACAGCTACGGAGGATGAATTGCTCCGTTGGTTGGATTTACTGGGGATTCAGTCCCAGTAGAGGGCGAAATCAACTTTCTGGTCACGGCCGGGCTCGCCCCTCGTGAAAGCACCGTGGGGATGAGCTTCCTCGTGATACGTCTTCCTTCGGTCTACAATTGCATCCTCGGAAGGCCAGGCCTCAACGCCCTCCGAGCAGTAGTCTCCACTCACCATCTGCTCATGCGATTCCCCACCAGCCGGGGGGTCGGCGAAGCCCGAGGAGACCAAATGGTGGCAAGGCGATGCTACCTGGCGACCCACGAGGCAAAGCGACCCGCCGAAGTGCCCTGTCCCCAGTGACTGACCAGCCCTCAACCAAGGTTCTGGAGGCAGCGGGTCGACCCTCAGAAAGAGCGGGTAGAGCCCGGTGAGTTATTAATTCAGGTTCCCCTACGTGAGAACTCTTCTGAGCTAACCGTGCAGGTCGGCTCCGGCCTTGACGCGCACGAGAGGGTCGCCTCGCCAACTTCCTACGAGACAACATGGATGTTTTTCGCATGGTCGCCTGCAGACAATGCCGGGGATAGATCAGAGATCATGGTCCACCGGCTCCAAGTAAAGCCAACCAGCAAGCCCGTGCGGCAAAAGAAGCGGGGGCGCCCCCCCTGAACGATAGCAAGCAGCAGCCGAGGAGGTCAGCAAACTCCTCGAAGCTGGATTCATCCGGGAGATAAGCTTACCCGGAGTGGCTCGCCAATGTGGTCCTCGTCAAGAAGGCCAACAGGAAGTGGCGTATGTGCGTGGACTACACTGATCTGAATAAAGCCTGTCCAAAGGACAGTTTCCCACTTCCCAGCATTGACCAGCTCGTGGACTCCACTTCGGGTCACGAGCTACTGGCATTCATGGACGCTTCTCCGATACAACCAGATCCGCATGGCGCCAGAAGATGAGGAGAAGACAGCCTTCATCACCGATGGGGGAACCTATTGCTACAAGGTGATGCCATTCGGCTTAAAAATGCCGGGGCAACTTATCAGAGGCTGGTTAGCCGGATCTTCCAAAGATCAAATAGGCCGGAACATGGAGGTCCTACGTGGATGACATGCTAGTGAAAAGCAAGGGTGGGCACAAAACCATATAGCCGACCTCAATGAAGCATTCTCCACGCTCCAAAAGTACCAAATGAAGCTCAATCCAGCTAAATGTGCATTCGGAGTCACCTCCGGCAAATTCCTCGGCTTCATCATTACACAAGCGAGGAATCGAGGCCAATCCAGAGAAGATCCGAGCCCTTCAAAAGATGACGCCTCCTAGGACGGTCAAGGAGGTACAACGGCTCACAGGCCGAGTTGCAGCTCTCGAGAGGTTCATCTCCCGCTCGGCTGAGCGCTGCCTTCCATTTTTTGCGGCCCCTTAAAAAGCCGAAGAACTTTCTCTGTGGTCGGACGAGTTGCCAGCAATCTTTTAAAGAGCTCAAACATCTCCTGGCTTCCCCTCCCCTGCTCACAAAGCCGCAACAGGGTGAGATCCTCTACTTATACCTAGCTGTCTCCCCTGTTGCGGTAAGCTCGGTCTTGGTCCGAGAGGAGGACAAACTTCAAAAAGCCAGTGTATTACACCAGCCGGGTCTTGAGAGACGCCGAGACCCGATACGCCAAGCTCGAGAAGACCGCCTATGCTCTGGTCATTTCGGCTCGGAGGCTCCGACCCTACTTCCAAGCCCATACAGTGGCTGTGTTGACCGACCCAGCCGGTCAAGCAGATCCTACAGAGATCAGACCGTGCCGGCCGGATCACAAAATGGGCCATTGAGCTCGGGAAATTTGACATTGAGTACCGACCCAGACCGGCAATCAAAGCACAAGCACTCGCAGACTTTATAGCCGAGTGCACCATACCGGACGAGGACGAACCCGAGCCGGAGCCACTCATGGAGCAGACCCCGAGTTTGACATGGACTTTGGCACGTCGATGGCTCGTCAAACTCGGGGGTAGCGGAGCAGGGCTCATTCTCACCAGCCCAGAAGGGGTGGTCGCCGAGCAAGCCTTGCGCCTGGAGTTTCCTGCCTCTAATAATATGGCGGAGTACGAAGCACTCGTTTGCAGGGCTCAAGCTAGCCAAGGAGCTAGGAGTGAAGGACTTGAGGGCCTACAGTGATTCTCAGCTCGCCGTCAACCAAAATTATGGGCAACTTCGAAGCCAGAGACCCGACCATGCAGAAGTATCTCCAGAAGGTACGGGAACTCGCCTCGGCCTTGGACTCTTTCTACCATCCAACATATTGCCAGGTCGGGAGAATCTCAGGGCCGACCAGGCTGTCAAAGCTGGCGTCCTCTCGTATGAGCGAGCTTCCCAAGGGGGCCGTGCTGGAGTATCTTCAAAAGTCCAGTACAGACGAGCCCGAGCAGACCTTCTGCACCCGAGTTTCGAGCCAAGCTTGGATGGACGAACTCATCAGCTATCTACAAGACGAAGTCCTCCCCACTGATGAACGAGAGGCTCGCCAAGTGAAGCGCCTCGCCACCCGGTACATACCTATACGAGGAAAACCTCTATCGAAGATCCTTCACTTCTCCCACTCCTCAGATGTCTCCGCCCAACAGAGGCGGATTATGCCCTGCGTGAAGTCCACGAAGGAATCTGTGGAAACCATCTAGGAGGGCGAGCGCTGGCCCACAAAATTTTTGCGCCAAGGATATTATTGGCCGTCACTACAGAAGAATGCCATGGACTTTGTTCCAAAAATGTGACCGGTGCCAAAGGAATGCCAATGTTCAGCGCCGGCCCTCGGCTCCCTTGACTTCTATCAGTTCCCCTTGGCCTTTTGCCCAGTGGGGAATTGACATCCCTAGGGCCATTTCCCACTGGCCACCGGGCAAAGAAAATTTCTGATCGTCTCCATCGACTACTTCACCAAGTAGGTAGAAGCCGAGCCCCTTGCCCGGATCACCGAGCAGAAGATGCGGGATTTTATCTGGAAGTCCATTATTTGCAGATTCGGACTTCCCCGCATCCTTATTTCTGACAACGGTCCGCCAGTTCGGACAACATCCACTTCAGAGAGTTCTTGCTTCGAGCTTGGCATTGACCACCGCTTCACCTCGGTCGCGCACCCTCAGACAAACGGAGAAACCGAGGTAACAAATCGTACCATTTTGCAGGGTCTTAAAGCCAGGCTTCGACAAATCCAAAGGACAATGGGTCGAAGACCTATATAATGTCCTGTGGGCTTACCAGACCACGTTCCGTGTCCCCACCGGACGAGACTCCCTTCAACTTAACATATGGAACGGAGGCCGTCATCCCACTGGAGATTGGGCTTCCCTCTCCAAGAGTCGAGCATCATGATGCCCAGCTCCAACTCTTCGCAGCTCAGAAGTAACCTTGACTTGATCGAGGAAACAAGGGAGGCCGCCCGAGTTCGTATGGCGAGGTACGCAGCAAAAGACAGCTCAGTACTACAACGCAGGTCAAAATCAAATCCTTCAGACCAGGGGGACCTTGTCCTCAGAAGAGCTGAAGCCTCCCGACCTGCTGAGCAAGGAAAGCTGGCCCCCAATTGGGAAGGACCGTACCGAGTCACGCCCGTTCGCCGGCCCGGAACTTACCAGCTGGAGTCCCCCAGACGGGACGCCCATTCCGCGGAGCTGGAGCTCTGAAAACCTCCGCGTGTACCATCAGTAGAACCCTAAGGGGTTCCCCCATTATTCGATTATTGAACCCCCTCGTTTTATGAATTCCATTTTATAATAAACTTACGGTCCGTATACCCCATTTTGAGCTCACCATTTCTCCTGATTATCTCATGATGTCAGGTTTATTTTCTCCTACCTTGACCACCGGTCAAGATGCCCTGCCACAACGGGGATGCCCCGATCTGTCGGGAACGGCCGAGACGTCGGGAGATGAGTTAGCGGTCCTCCTGACCGGACGAGCTCGGCTCGTGCTCCATCAGCTATGAGTTAGCGGTCCTCTCTGACCGGACGAGCTCGGCTCGTGCTCCATCGCTATGAGTTAGCGGTCCTCTCTGACCGGACAGAGCTCGGCTCGTGCTCCTACCCTGAGGACGTCAGGATGTCCCAATATATTGGGATGCCCTGCCACAACGGGATGCCCCGATCTGTCGGGGACGGCCCGAGACGTCGGGAGATGAGTTAGCGGTCCTCTCTGACCGGACGAGCTCGGCTCGTGCTCCATCGGGCTATGAGTTAGCGGTCCTCTCTGACCGGACGAGCTCCGGCTCGTGCTCCTACCCTGACCCACGGTCAGGATGCCCCGAGACGTCGGGATGCCTCGATCCGTCGGGATGCCCCGAGACGTCGGGATGCCCCGGCTATAGGGATGCCCGAGACGTCGGGAGATGAGTTAGCGGTCCTCTCTGACCGGACGAGCTCGGCTCGTGCTCCATCGGCTATGAGTTAGCGGTCCTCTCTGACCGGACGAGCTCGGCTCGTGCTCCATCGGCTATGAGTTAGCGGTCCTCTCTGACCGGACGAGCTAGGGCTCGTGCTCCATCGGCTATGAATTAGCGGTCCTCTCTGACCGGACGAGCTCGGCTCGTGCTCCTACCCTGACTATGGTCAGGATGCCCGAGACGTCGGGATGCCCCAACTATAGGGATGCTCGAGACATCGAGATAAGTCAGCGGTCCTCTGACCGGACGAGCTCGGCTCGTGCTCCATCGGCTTCAGCCAACGAGTCCGGCCCGCTCTTCGTCATTGGATTTCTGTCGACGCCCTCCAAAAACGGAGTCCGAGCAGAGAAGCGTCTTCAGTCGCCTCGGCGCCAGGACGCACACGGTACAAGAGAAGCGTCTTCAGTCGCCTCGGCGCCAGGACGCACACGGTACAAGGTACCTATTTATTTAATGTCTTTACATTACCTATTATTGGATTTCTGTCGACGCCCTCCAAAAACGGAGTCCGAGCAGAGAAGCGTCTTCAGTCGCCTCGACGCCAGGACGCACACGGTACAAGGTACCTATTTATTTAATGTCTTTACATTACCTATTATTGGATTTCTGTCGACGCCCTCCAAAAACGGAGTCCGAGCAGAGAAGCGTCTTCAGTCGCCTCGGCGCCAGGACGCACACGGTACAAGGTACCTATTTATTTAATGTCTTTACATTACCTATTATTGGATTTCTGTCGACGCCCTCCAAAAACGGACACCGAGCAGAGGAGCGTCTTCAATCGCCTCGGCGAAGGAGTGCTCATAACACCGACACATTATTGTACCAAGTCCGGTGAATCCCCGTCACGAGCTGACGAGTATCCAATCCATTTGCAAGAGAAGAATCCGGTTCGCCCCGGCAACTCGAGGCCCGGATTCGAAATTCGCCGCATTAAGAAGTCTTAAGTCCTAACGACCGCCCTAGGGCTTGGTCGAATTCTGGACTAGGCTCGGAAAAACTTTCCGAGCCCAAATCCTTGGTACAAGCACAAGCGTTGTTATACCACTAGTCGAAGAACCGAGCAATGGAGCTCGGCAAGCCAAACTCAAACTCAAACCCTGTGGCGGGAAAAGCTGAGGCCCTAGAGCCCATATCCTCGGAGCCTAAAACGGATCCGAGCAGAAAAACTTAGGCTACGGCAGACGAGTTTTCAAAAAAAAGAAATGTATATTCATTTCAAAAAGGCCCGTAGGCTAAGTACAAAATCCGGGTTTGGCCCTTACAGTATGAGAAGCCATCCCGACTTAACAAGAAATGACAATTACATCGGAGGCTCGAGCTCGACCACCTCGGCTTCGGCAGTACCAGGAGTGGTTGGCTCGGCTGCCGGTACCTCTTCGATGGCCTCGGCAGCAATAGGAGTAGCCTCGGGGGCGACCTCGGTCACTTCGGGGACAGCTACGGCCGCCTCGGCCCCCGGAGTTTCTGCCTCCGCCTCCGGAGTTTCTGCCTCTGTTTCCGCCCTCCCCGCTCCCGGCTGGAGCAGGTTAACATCAAAATCCGGGAGAAGCCGCCGCAGCTGATTGCGGAAATCCCGGAAGCCTTGGATCAGCCCGTTCACGCCCTCCTCAGCCATGAGTTCGTGAAACTCTCCCGACTCACGGAAGAGCTTCACTGCGTTTTGGGTGTTCTCCTGGGCCTCTATCTCCCGGGCCTCGTGGTAAGCGGCTCTCCGCTCGAGGCCCCTCAGCTCCTGCTCGAGCTCCGAATGTCGGAGGCGGGCATCTCCCACCTCCTGCTCGCGGGAGGCCAACGCCTGCTCGGCCTTAGCCAATCGAGCCTCCGCGGCGCGCAGCTCGGACCTTGCCAATGCGTGCGCGCCCTTCTCTTCATCGAGCTCGGCGGTCAGAGCTTGAATCCTTTCATCGGATGCTCCGACCTTCTCTTGGAGCACCCGTTGTTCGGCCTCAGAGGCCTGGTACTTCCCTTCGGAGGCTTGGTATTTCGCCTCGGCGGCCATGTACCTTCTCTGGGCCTCCTCATAACCGCGCTGGCACCTCCGGGCTTTCTCCCGGTATTCTTGAACCAGGTGCATCAGCATCTCCGTCTCGTGCAAATACTGTAAAAAAGACAAAGGAAAACATAAGGCGCCGCTAGTAGAAAAGCAATACAGATTACTCAGGCGAAAAATTTTGCTTACCCGGACGGAGTTGCAGCGCGTAGCGTCCATAAAAGCGTTGTAGCTCATGGACTGCATTATGGCCCGGTCGGCCGGGAGCAGCGCGAGCCGAAAAACTTCGCGCGCCACTCGCGGGTTTTCGAGGGCCGAATCGCCCTCGAACACCGACCAGGTGGGTGCGAAGGGCACCCGTTCTTCCAAGCTCAAAAGGCCCGAGAGGCCAGCGCCATCTGGCCTAGGTGGAGCCGACCCCGAGGCTCCTTGACTGCTCCCCCGGCTGGGAGCTAAGGGGCTGGGGTCGGGCGAGCGGCTGGTCTAACCGCCGCACAACTATAGCGGGGCGTGCAAGCACGGGACCCGCTGAACTCCTCCCCTGGTCGGCAACTGGAGCCTCCTGCCGACCAGGGACTTGCATCAAGGGCGCCGGGCATGGGGGCGCCATCGGGGTTCTGGAGCCCGAGCCCCCGGAGCCCGCGCCCTCTCTCCGATCAGCCTCAGGGCGCGCGGGCTGAGAAGGCCCGCCTCGGAGATAGCGGGACGAGAAGGCCCCGCCTCGGGATGCGTAGGGCGGGGAGGAACCCGCCTCGGCCACCACCGCCGCCGAGGGAGTCGAGGTTACCGAGACCTTCTGCTTCTTTCTCGGCTCCGCGGGCTCCCCCGAGAGCTCGGCTGCCCTCTTCTGGAAGCGGGCGTAAAGGACTTCACTCTTGGTCACCATTTTTGCGATATCTGCAAGATAAGCCAAAATTAGAACATTAGACAATAAGGAAACGAAAGTTGCTGTAACTATCCTTACCCTGAGGACGTGCCGAGCTCAAGCCCACGTTCACCAGGGGCGTCCTCGCTATGAGGCCATTCAGCAAAATCCCGTCCCAAGGCTGCGGATGGTGTCAAAGATCTCCTGCTCACGCGGAGAAAGCTGGGGAACCTGTTGATGGATTTAAGCTGGGCCGGCCTCCACCTAGGGTCAAACCCCCAGGACCGTTCAGAGCCCAGGAAGAAGAATTTCTCCTTCCAACCATGAATGGATGAGGGGGCACCATGAAAAAGTGGCCGACCCGCCCGAGGGCGATGTAGAGCCACTCCCCGTCTCCCGGGTTCGACTTGAAAGTAAAAAGTCGCCGGAAGACGTTGACAGAGGTAGGAATCCCCTGTAGTAAACACAGTGACAGGAAACCCATCACTGTCCTCCAAGCGTTTGGAGTGAGCTGCGCCGGAACCAACTGGCATACCGTCAGCAACTCATTCACAAAGCTGTGGAGAGGAAATCGGAGGCCGGCCCAGAGTGACTCCGAGTGCACTCCGATCCGGCCTACCGGAGGATCGGTTACCCGATCCCTTCGCCTGGCGGGTTCCAAACGGAACCCGTGAAGAGGGAAAAACCACTCTTCGGCCATCTCGACCTCCAGGACACTCATGGTGGACACTACTTCGCTAGGCAAAGAACCCATTACAAGAGAGGGAAATCAAAAGAAGGGGGACTGGGAAGGAAGCCGAAGAGAAGGGACTTCGGTTTGAGGAAGATTGGGGAGAATAGGAAGCTGGAAGCAGAAAGCAATGGAAAGAGAACAGGGGGCCGGGGGAGAGTTTATATAGACCTCCCCAACGGCCCGGATCAGCGAAGAAAGCGCTGCGTCCTGGTTAGATGATAACACGTGTCGGTCTAAAGACAGAGCGATACATTTAATTAGGGCTAGCGCTTCGAACGTCGAAGCGCCCCATCGGATCGCGCGGAAAGGCGTCCGCAATCGAAGATCGTGCGGGTCCCATCATGAGCCCACGACGCGAGGACGCTTCGCAAAAGGTGTCCCCAATAATGAGGCTCTTCGGGAAAGAAGAGACGCCGCCTATTAAAAGCACCTCGAAGCGTTCGATAGCTCAAAACGCGCAGTAAATCGAAATTTTCGGAAATCTTTATAACCCCATTAAAGCTACTTCCCCGCGCTCCAGCTGATAGCCAACTGGAGCTCGAAGTCGGGGGGTAGTGTTAGGGGAAAACCCTAAGTCATGACATCCACGGAGGCGCTCGGTCGAAGTACACCGACCGGAAAGCCCGCTCGGCCGAAGAGCGCCTACCGGAAAGCTGCTCGGCCAAGGAGTGCCGACCGGAAAGTTGCTCGGCCGAAGGATGCCGACCAGGAAGGCGCTCGACTAGAGGGCGCCGACCAGAGGCGCGCGCCAAAAGGTGCCCCACCCAAAATAAGCTGCTCGGTTAGAAGTGCCGACCAAAGACAGCGCCAAGGCGCTCTGCTAGAAGGTGCTCGTCTAAAGGACGCCGACCAGGAGTACTCAAGCAGCCCCGCCACAGGGCGCCCCATTGGGCGACCAGCTCGGGCTCGGCACCCTTGCCGAGCCGATGCCTTTACCAAATGTTCAACCCCGCCTAAAGTCCAAGGGACTTGGACAATCCTACGGCTTGCGACCTGCCACTATCTCCAGCCTCAAAGCATAAGATCTCCGCAGGCGTTCGGCACGACCTGCCTTTAATGCATGAGACTCCCTTAAAGTCTCCGATGCACTCAGGCATTTAATGAACACGGCCCAAGACGATCTCACGGATCACTGAACCATCAGAGCGTATGGCTCTACTGGCCGCCGGTTCATTCGGTAATAAATGCACTTACCATCCACAGACCCATGGACCCGCTACGGCCAGGCGCGGTTCAACCCACTCCAACAGGTCCGATCCGACCGTGACACTCCCCTGGTTCCGGTCTGATTCGGCCCCGTTCTCCACTACGCCATAAATGGGCCAAATCGTGCCCAATTATCACGGACAGGGACAATCCCCCGATTACCTCCCAGACAACGTAATCCCCTCCTATAAAGGGAACCTGGGAGAACCAAAAAGGGGGAGGAAGAAACAAAACGGAAACAGATCCCCGGGACTGAACCCGCCGGGGAAGCACAGACGCAATTGAGGACATCATCCTCTTCGTCTTCTTTATCTTATCCAAATGTTCTTGCTGTTTCCCCATATACTCTCTTCCCTGCTCTCTCCACATACTTGTCCCCTCTGACTTAGGCATCGGAGGGCAGGCGCCGGGGAGCCCGGCCACCGGTTTTCTTTGCAGGACTTGCACACCCCCCCGCGGCAGAGGGACGCAGCCAGCCGGCGCACCGCCGTCCGCCCCTGCAGCAGCGGAGCTCTCCTTTCCCCCGGCTTCGCGGCGGCCCCGGGTCCATTTCCAGCAAACTTATATTGTTTAAAAACTCTAAAATAGATCACTTTTGTCGTTGGTTTCATTGAGGATTTGCCAGTTGTCAATTTAAATAGCTTGCATTTGGCTTCGTTCTGTGTCACAAAAATGGCAATGCTCCTGAAACATCAATGCATGGCAAGCTTTTTAAGGTTTAATTAAATCCCTTGTGTTATGAGCAGACAAGCCATTTGTATCTAGATATGAAGCATGGATCTGCATCATCACCTAATTTCATCGGAGATAAGGTGCTGGTTGCAAAAATTATAGGTTACTTGAGGTGCAATTAGCTCAATTCCTCAGCATTTGCTTGAAAAGAACTATAGATCAATTAGTGTATACATAGAATTTATTTCATGTAACTATAGAACAATATATCGACAACATACCATAATTGACGATCTGGTCCTAATATCATGCACCATGATGTTATAGCTGACATAGCAAAATATAGCCAGACAAGGTGCCAATTCCTTACTAATTCTATGGTTAATCATTTTAGACCTATATAAACACTTAAAAGAGTATGTACCCCACCCCCCGCGCGCACAAAAAAAAAAAAAGAAGGTGTGAATCCTGAAAGACTTGCAAAATAACTGGATGCTTTGATTGCAAATAAACTCACTCCGCAGTTTTATAAGGAAGATTTGGTTCATGCCCTCGGCCGGTACATGAATCAATATTGAAAGGGGACCCTATGTAATGCAAATATCTGTTATTCCCAATATAATCTCACCATTGCGATGAAACATGAAACTCTGGGGATGCGTCTCCGCCATCATTTGCACACCGGGATTTCTGATGCCGCGGTATCATATTTAGGATATCGGCCCAACTCCCAACCCCGGAAGCAAGTCGAGCAAAAGGCCCAGAGATATAGCAAACGTTTTAAGTTCGAGTAAGAGCGGAATTGGAGTGGCCCTATTTACAGAAAGCCTTCAAAGCCCATTCCAGCGCAGCGTTCCGGGCTAACGCTGGATTCCTCATTTAGCAACCATGGACGTCAGATCATGCACACGGCCACCTGAACAGCTAAAGTTCGGACATTTTAAACGGACGGCTGATCTGGGCTGCTGGATCACCATCCCGCACACATCTAGATTTCCATGCCTCCATGGCGTGGCATCATGATTGCAACATCAGGGAAACACGTATGGGAAATGGACCGCCCAGATTCTTCTCATGGTGATTTAAGTCCCTCTAGGAGTCCATTTTAAATTTTCGCAAGGTTGCTGTTCCCTCAGCCTCCTTTTTCATCAAAAAATAGTTCTCTCCAGTAAGTGGAAAAGAATTTAGGAAGCGACATGATCACGTGGAGAGCGTCGCTCGGTCGGATGGTCCCCCGCGCGTGGAGGGGTTGAAAACAGAAGCCGGAGAAAAAATCAAGCCTGCAGAGGAACAAAATAAAAAACGACAGCAGGGATATATGGTCGGTAAATTTAAAATATGACCCCAAAAACAACCTGCCGGCATGTCTAACCACCGTAGCTTTTCTCCTAACCACCAAAAACTGTGTGTCTCTTCCATTTTCATCAAAGAAAAAAATAAACAAAATACAGCCATTCCCATGCTGCCCTAATGTATGTACCTTGAAACAAAGGTATCATTTATAGCTATGAATCGTAGGTTTGGATTGTATTTTTCTTACCAAAGAATGGTCGATCTTCTTTCAGGACGTCTACCATTAGATCAAACATCACATAGATTTCAAAGCACTTCGAACTTTATAAATCCATCCACCTTTATAGATTTCAAAACAACTATTGCATGATCCAACACAAAAGAAAATAAATTCTTCTTTTGCGCAAAAGATACATCGCCTATCCGTTTTACATCTATACCAACGTTAGATCTGCTAAGAATACTTCCCAAACTCACCTTATAGATATCAAGCATTTTTTCTTGGACATGCCACTCGGCCCAAAGCATGCACAAAAATTTCATTTCATCCTTTTGAAATTTTTAAAATTTAAGGTTACCCGCGAGTCATGATTGTAAATGCCACGGCCCATGCATGCATGCATCACTTGATGCACGATAGCCAAAGTTTTTTATGCTTCGAGCAAGTTTATTGGCGCAGCGCACGTGACTATGCAAAAAAACAAAGAGAGTTTTATGGATGGAGAAATTTGGTTTATCATTAGCCCTCCCAAGCAACGGGGAGGAGGCGACGAGGAATGCAATGAGGGGGGGATGAGAATGTATTTATCAAAATGCATAATTTAAAAACATATTTAGATTGATCGTGGCTGCAGTAGAACAACAGCAATAATAACCATGGTTTTTATTTATGCTCATATATGCTACACCTATTACACATTGGAAGCTTTATTTTCGGTGTGGTGTTAAAAAGTTGCGTGGAGGATGCCTACGGGACATACATTTACCATGCGTTTCCCCCCTCTTTTGAGTGCATAAATAATCTTATTGGCATCAAGCTTTGCACATTGATTTCTTAACATATATCAAGCTCAACCCGAACTCGACTTGAAGCACGCCCTACTTACACGTGTCACAACGATACCATGCCAAAACTGCCATAGCAAATAGTGAAACAAATAAATTGTTTAAGGAGGCACAGGAAAATAGGTTCTAAGCATATTCCAGGATTCTTGTCTTTAAATCTGAAGAGACTTGATGCTGCGGTGGTGATTATTAACGAGATATTATACCATTTTAAGTGCATGACAAGGGGCTCTTGTGCAGACTCCACATATTCCATCGTGCTTGCACTATCAGCACATATCCTCCACCCACGCGTGATGTGATATAAAAGGCAAGGAGATTTATCTGAAGCAGGCTAAATGGCACAACTGGTGTTCACATATCAACTTTCGGGCTTCATAGTCAAGCCTACATGGATAGTCACCTCAAAGTGCCTAATTGTTCATGTTTTTTTCAATTGCTAAAATACAAATTCCAGCAAATTAAGATTTCCGATTATTCACCATGCATGCCCTTGAATATCTTATCTACTCTTGAATATCTTGCCGAAGAAGGAATAGCCGACGACGGCGGCATAGGCCCACTTGCTTGATGCATATCTTTTGGGGGAGATTTTCCATATTAAAGTCTAACTAAGGATTCATGGCCTTCATTTCTCAGCCTATTCCACTTTAGATATACAAGCCTATTCTGATGCTGATTGGGCTGGAGATTCTACAAATCGCTGTTCTACCACAGACTATTGTTTTTTGCTTGAGTCATCTCTTATCTCTTGGAAAAACAAGAAGCAAATAGTTATCTCTCGCTCCAGTACAGAAGCTGAGTATCGTGCACTGACGAATACTACCTCTGAGTTTTGTGGCTTCAATGGCTACTGCATGATATGGGTGTTCCTTTGACTAGCAGTTTTCCTCTTCATTGTGATAATTTAAGTGTCATGCATATTGCTTGTAACGATGTGTTTCATGAGCGAACGAAGCATATTGAGATAGATTGTCATTTCATTCGACATCATATCAAATAAGGGATTCTTCAGTTGATATATGTTGCTTCTGCGGATCAGCTTGCTGATATTTTTACAAAAGCACATCCATCGGAGCGTCATCGTGATTTGGTTCACCAACTCAAAATGGCATCTTCGTTACCATCTTCAGTTTGAGAGAGGATGTTAACTGTATAGCTTAGCTATACAATAGCTATATTGATTAGACCATACAACTTGTGTATAGCCTCCCTCTTATTAGACTATATAGCTGTGTATAGCCTCCCTCCCATCTATAAAATGAGAGTTATGGCACCATTTGTAAACATACTATGAAATAAAAGATTGTATTGCCTTCTCTCAGCATTCTCTATCCTCCTCCTCCTCCGTCTTTATCTACCCTTCCTCTGTTTTAACAGGCGTCACGTCCAAAATGAAAGGACTCTTACCCCTGTACCAATGAGAATAATGGAGAAGAAATTTCAAAGATAAATCCATGAAGCGGGATTTGCCTCGTGGTCATACCTTTTCTTCTCGGCAGCTAAAATCTTATGTTCAACTCCCTGCAATGCAATCTCAATGATACTGACCTGCATGATTATGGTGTGGAGGAATCTCCTTTCATTTTTCAAAAAAAAATAATTAAAGAATATACAAAGTCGGCCTGATACATGCCACGTCAAAAATGCTCGAGCACAAAACAAAGACGATAAGCCACTAATCATGTTGATTTGTTATTCCTCGTGTGGGCATACGTGGTTGCTTAATGACCTCATCAAATCAAGATAGTTGCACGGGACTGGAGATCAAGTGGCCCATAATCTTGCGAGATGGGTGCAAGAACTGCGCCGCATCGGTGATTAGCACGTCTATATATTTTCCACGGGGACGGTGGGACGAGTCGTGCTCGGCGACGGCTCCACCTCCACCTACTGCCGACAGCCACGGACGAGAAAACAAAGAGGCGTGGTTCGACGGTCGCCCTCGGCCAGCAGGCAGCAACCCGAACCATGGGCTGACGTGGCAGGCTCAAACAAGATGGTCTGACACGGCGCGTGCATGACAGCTGCTTGGTTTTCATAAATGACGGCCAACATACAGATTAATTAGTCTTTTCCATCACAATATATATAGAGATGTTAATAGTTAATACACGAAAGTGAAACGTTTAGAAAAAAAATCACCATTATTTTCTATAATGATCTTCTTAATTTACGGTGGCTTTGTTTTCGGTCAGGGTGGCTGCTTCTAGATCATACTATTGTTTTTTTTTATTTTTTTATATTGCTACCTATGTGCATCTTTAAAAGTTATTAGTATGCAAACAATGAAACGTGTGTTTATAATAATGAGGAGAATTAAAAAGGATTCATTAATTAAATACGCGACAGTTGTTTCAGTAGAACATCTAATTAAGCTATTATTTAAGTACTAGTCATGCATCCGTAGATAAAATAACAAGGTGCTATAAAAGAATAAAATACTTATAACGCCACACCATGGTCAAGTGATATTATTTTATTCCATTAATAAATTGCTGCCGAAGACTGGATTGAGTGAATCACGGTGTTAATTTCAAGGTGGTTTCCTGAGCAAATGGCGGCCAACTGCATCACGATTCATTGAAATAGGGAAAGAGTGGCATACAAGATGAAAGAGAGAGAAAAAAAGAAATTCAACAGAAAGATGGGAACAATATACCGTTTAATTTGAAGGCATTAATGAGCGTGCCAGTGAAGTCTTGTGGTGATTTCTTTAGAGATTCAAAACTGATTGTGTTAACAGGGCTTATAGGCGGTGAGCATAGAGGTCGTAATACATACACACAGAAGAAGAAAGGAGAGATGTCTTTTTTTTCTTTTGTTAGAAAATGTATTAATTTTTCTGTTTCAATGGCAGATCACCAAAGTTTGTCAGGTGAGAGGCATGTGCTCAAGCACACCAAGATCACGTGATGGGGTGGGGTAGGTGGGAATCGATCCTTTGCTTGTGGGAGGCGAACGAGAAAGGTGCCAAAAAACAACTAAAGGAGAGCCCCAGATCCGCCTTCCTGTTCGGATTTTGGTCAGGGCTTTGGAAGAAGAAGAATGGGAGGCGGAGAGGAGAACTGGGCCCGCGTGGAGTGAGCTTTCGGTTTGCTGCGTCTTTCCTCGGGCCCGAAATATTCCCCATACCATCTCATCATGGCATGGTTTCTCTTGACACGTGTCTAGATCATGCCACCCGGCGGGCGCAGCTCGGCTGCTCGAGCCGGCGGCTCGCAATACATCCGAGGCCACCGCACTTGCCCTCTTTTTGTTTGTTTGTTTGTTTGCCCGTCTTACCCCTTCCTCACAGAGAAGTACTCGCCTATTGTACCAAAAAAAGAGAGAGAAGTATTCCCCTATTCGAAGAGAAATCTTACCCTACATCGGGTGCGCTATGTCAACGGTGCACCGTACCAATCCAATTTCGGCCTGCGGCCAAATGCATCATATCAGCAGATCTGACGTGCTGCCTCTTCCTCCTGGCCTCGAAGCCTAACGACACTGCAGAAAAAAGAGCAAGGCCAATAAATACCGATATTAAATAGAAGCGTCGGCAATTTTGACTTTAATGCCAAAATTTGCCAACACTTCTAAATTACGTCAGCAGAAAACGATGCAAAATTGGAAAATATATTGTACGATGATGCTTAAAGTTTCGGAGATAAAAAAAAAGTGTAGACAATGCTTGCCGTCGGAAGCCGGGAGTGGGTGAGGGGACAATGCTTAAAAGCGTCGTCGGACTCCCCACGATGCTCAATAGCCCATTATAAAAAAAAAAACCCAATCCCATGGAAATCTAGCCGCTCAGAGAGAGAGAGAGAGAGAGAGAGAGAGAGGATCCTGCTATCTCCGAGGCTATGGAGGCGATTCACGCTCCAAAAGCCAATCCTGCCGGAGAGGAGCATGATTAAGTCATCCAGATCCAGTCGGACGTGTGCCCGATAGTGGCAGAGGTGCCGGTGAAGCTGGCCACGAAGATAAAGAAGTTGGCAAGCGACAAGTCGATGTTCGCGCACATCGAGGCCGAGGAGGTAGAGGTGGTTCCTCAACCGGCAATGATGAGGCCGAGGACCAGCGGCGGGAGGCGAAGGCAAAGGAGGAGGACGTCTGCACCGACGACTTCATCAACTGGTTCCGGCATCAATAGCTCGAGATAGGGTTGGAGATGGGGCAGAGCACAATGGAAGGTAAATTTAGGGAATCTTTTTGTTGAATGGGTTCTTTTTGTTGGTATTGTCCTTTTTTTTGTTGGATGAGTTCTGTTCGGATTGCATCTTTGGGGAGGGGAGGGGAGGGGATTTTTTTGTTGATAATTTGTAAATGGAACGAGGTGGGGTTGGTAGTTTATTGTAATTGGTAAAGAAATATTATTGATGAGATTATTGTTATTTGTCAAAAAAAAAATCATTAGCACCCAGATGAGATAATTGTTCTTTTGTTGATGGAGTTTGTAAGAGAAACATGTTTCCAGGCTTGAATTTTTTGAGTACGGTCATGCTGCTTCATCGACAATAATATTTGAAAGAATATTAGATATGGTGCTTCATCAACAACAAACCCCCAATATTTGAAAGAATATTAGATAGAGCCCGACATTTAAAAACATCGGAAAAAAAATTTTCACCCCCTCCTACTTACCGACGCTTATATTCGCCGGTATTGGCTCTAAAAAGCGTCGGAAAAAGTAACTTTTTTTGTAGTGATGCAAGAGCGAGGCGGCGGTGCTCGAACTTCGACGGCATAACTCCTACTCCGGCTGGGCAACGACACCTAGAAGCCCTAGGGCCACCTCAAGGCTTGCGGGAGTGCAGCAGCAGCACAAGCGACAGCCTTAGGTAACACTTTCAACTCATCCTGGATACCGCTGTGAGCATCGACGCCCACCGTCAGCACCAGCAAGGGAGGGAAGTTCACCATCGACCTTATCGGCGCCGGAGGGTCATTGGTGGGGAACTCGAGGGGGAGCATCGACTTTGGGGCCGGGCCATGGCCCTTTCCAGGGTACCGGCAATGCGTGATGTTATTGACGGTGGAGGGGAAGAGGAAGTGTATAGCACAGTGCTCGTTGGTGGAGGTCGGGGTCCAGCACATTGGGTGTGTAGAGGACAAGGCAGCGTTCGTGGCGCTCACAGACCGCCGTCGATCTCAGCATGGACTGGTTCTTCTCGCATAAGCTTTGGAAGGAGTTGAGCTCACTGTTTGCATGGTTTGTTTGCTCTGTTTTATTCTTCCTTGCTCGGAGGGGGAAGGGGGGGACTCTGTTGAAGGTAGGAGACAATGGCAGAGTGCTCAGCCATAAGGTGAGAGAGAGTAGCTAGGGTTCTTCATCGGGAGAAGAAAGGGGAGCAGGCAGAGTGCTTGACTCTCTTCTTCCTTAACTTACGTTAACGTGCATGGCACGCCGGGCCATGCGTTGAAATCGAATTGGTATGGGCCACCACCGCTGACGTGGTACATCTGGTGTAGGGTACAATTTCTCCACTTCCAAGCAAGAGCTGAGAGAGCTACACCTTGATCTACGGATCCTCCCAGAATATTGCACATCCCAAAATCAGTGCCCTCTGATTGCTGGCTTATAGATGGATGCATGGTTAAATTTTAGTTTACTCATAATAATGTATTTTTTATTGGTTGCACATGTTCATGTAGAACATTTTTTATGGGGAATATGGAAGAGACAAGATAGAAATATCCCATAAGATGGACTTGCCTGTCATCTTTATTATTACGACTATTTTAAATTTAAATAATAAAATTTCAAGCATTTTCAAGCTGCATACCGCAGCACAAACAAAACCCTTGAAGCTATTCACCACCAACAAGAAGTACTACGATGGAAAGATCTTTCCATGACCATAACATGCAAATGGAGTGCAGAAAATTGCCAGAGAGAGAAGAGAGAAGAATCAAAACAGATTTTGTTGAAACAGATCTATACTTCGACTTGCAATTAGATTAGGGGGTAACAAGGTCTCGTTAACATTATGTGCTTATGCTCATAATGATATTTCTTGACAATGATTCATTTTGCTTACTTTTGCTCATAAAAAGGCATATATTTATCTGTTTTATTAGTAATGTAGAATCGTCTAATTATTTAGAAATTACGAAAAGATAAATAAGTGGGGTGTATCCCACAATACAAGAGTACTTCAGTCGGCTTCCAATTATGGCATTCAGCTAATATACACCAAGCCTTTCGGCGAGAATAGCAAGCTTGGAAGTATCTGCTTTTTATAAATGTGTAGATCAAATGCGGGAAATTGAGACCAAGAGAAGTAGGTAATCAGCAAAATGGATCATTGAGTGATTTAAAATGTAGGCTACTACAACAAGAATTAGTGCATGGGAAGAGACTTTTGTTCTTATATAACCATGACTACTCATGAGTAGATGATTGGGCGCGGATATTTGTCTCTTTAGTTGTGTTTTATTTGCTTGCTTTAACTAAAAGAAGTCAAATATCTGAATTTTCTATTAGTTATGCATGCTTATCTAAACATTTTTTTTGTAAACATCGTTGAAGAAAGTCAAGAGAGAAGAGAAAGCATCCGACATAATAGGAGCAGCATGGTGTCCCTCCAACAAGCATTAAACATTTCACCTCACCGACAACAACAAATATTTCATTAATGGAAGATTCTTCTCTTGATTAGCATATTAAGCACATGGATGATTGGAACTAAGAAGAGGAAAGAAGTCAGAAAGGATTGTTGAAATTGTTCCATAGATAGATAATGACAACAATGTTTGGTGGATAAAATGAGAGAGAGTTTTATTCTCTTCAAGCATATCCACGCATGAATGAAAAGTTGAACATAGATGCATATCATTTTGATATTGAGCTATTTTGTTTGCTTCTACTCAGACGAAGACGTGTACTTTTTTTATTACTTACGCATGCTCATTTTCAAACATCTTTGATGAAAAATATTCAAAAGAGAAATCGAGAGAATCCACCTCAAAAATTAAGAATGCTTTAGTCAGCATTATTATTCTAAATATTAATACTTCAAGCATTTTCAGTTACAGCATCCAACAAACTACCTAGAGCCTTTAACACTAACGACAATGTTAGAATAGAAAATCCAGTATGGCAATGAAACTATAATTCACCATGAATAATATGTAATACTTGGAAGACTTTAATTAAGATTTCTCTCCCTTCTTCTGAACAAGCAAGCCAACCTGAAAGCATTTGCTTCTTGCTAACTAGAGGATATCTTCAATTCCGATTTAACCTCCTTGAGCATTGGTGCCTGCAGATCTGCTGGTATTAAACTTATCCGAGCAAATAACTTCCACTGCAGAGCTTGCTGGATTTTCATGTTTCATGTTTGCGTTACGGGCTTCAAATGTACTTCAGTGCTAGCTCAAAGTGCCTACTAAATCCCAGATCCAGAAGCAACAGAGTTCAACCATTTGCATGCTTAGCCATTTGGTTTCAACAAACCAAATGGCCCCAGAGAATAAAGTACATACAGTGAACCGTATCCATGGAAGTCTCGATGTCTGGAATTTAGCCGAGCCTCTCTAGCCGCTCAGCCAACAAGAACGGGCGGGGTAAGGGTCTTCGTCTTCCACCACCAACACGATGGGTCCACGGAGGGGTCAGTGAAGGGAACGCTGTTGCTTCTCCGCCTTTTTCTCCTTGATATTCCCATCCTCGCAGCCTCACGAACCCATCCACATCCCACATCACGCTCTCGAAGACTTTGAATCCTCTCCCTCCCTACTCTTTCTTCTTCCTGAAGTCCTTAATTTGGCCCTCTCTATAAATGCTGTCTTCCCAACCGAACAGCTCTCCCTCCTCTAGAGCATCACAAGTTTATCAAATTCCTTCCGAGATTGATTCTGAAGTAAGTTGGTGGGATGCCTTTGGAAGTGTGATTCCTAGTCCTTCTCTTCTATAATTTAGATATATATATATATATATATATATATGTATTTCGTGAATGTTCCTGCTTCAATGCAGATCTGCATGGATTCTTCTGACTGGCTCAGTAACTCACTGCAACCAATCTCCACTCCCTCTATGGTTTTCTTCCATGGTGGTTACATCAACAGCTTAAGCCTATTCTCAACTCCTTGTTTATTTTATATGAATTTTAGGTACATTTTCATTCTTTTTAAAATCTTTCAACCTTCTTTTAAAGTTTTTCAATCTGAAAAGTTTCATGAAAAAAAAAAATTGACTGTTTCATATGCAGTAATCATCAAACTTATAAGAGAATTGCAATTGTTTAAACATGGATCGATAAGATTTTCTTGCAAAGGGTGCAATTTTGGCTTTGGCCGTGCGAGGAACGAGATTGCTCGGTCACAATTAAAGAGGGGAGAAGAAGAGGCCAAGGAGAGGGTCTCCTTCCTTTTACTCTTGCAACTGTGAATGCATTAAATTAACTAAAGCGACTAAAAGAAATATAACAGAGGTACATGTTTGGCTGCGGTTGCCTAAGAAACGAATAATTTCGAAAAGAGTTTTGGAAACATTTCATTAGAGGGAACTCCTTAGATCTCTCGACTTTTGCACGTAGAAACCAATAAGTTTAATGTGATGCCACGGAAGAAAGTACGCAGTTAAAAATATTAGTTTCTTTTGTACTTGAGTCCTTTGTTTAATTGGAAACTCCAGAAGCTCAATTACCAACGATCATCAGCTTGATCGCATTTTCCAGCTTTATGTGCTCCATCATGAGCTCCAGCTTTATTATTTGTCTATTTTTTTGCACTGAAATGCATTTTTTGGGAATTCCTGGGCCACAATTCACGCATTCCAATGACGACGACGACGATGATGATTGGATAAATGATTATGATCTCTTTCTTTTCCTTTCTTTTTTTTATTTTTTTTCTTCTCCTTGACACAGAGCATCGTTCATGAGGAAAGTGGAATGGTTTCCTCCTCTCCATCTGGGGACTGATCTCGTGCTCAGGCCACCGATGATGGAGCGAAGGCTGAGGCCCAGCATGATCAGGCTCTCAAGTGCCCCAGGTGCGACTCAACCCACACCAAGTTTGTGCTACTAACAACAACTACAGCCTCTCCAGCCAAGGTACTTCTGCAAGACCTGCAGGAGGTATTGGACCAAGGGGGGTCCTTCGGAATGTACCTGTCGGGGTGGCTGCCGGAAGAACAAGGGTCGGGGGCTAAGAAGCCATCTGAACACCTCAGCAGTCTCATCCTTTAGGATGGGACCGACCTCCACCTCTCCTTCTCCGGGGTGCAATTCCCGCACCTCGGGTCATTGGCTGACACACCTCGCACCTAACTTCATAGAGTGCAAGTACAATCCATTGCTCGAGAGCTCTGCGGGTGGTCTTGATCTTATGGACACCAAGTTTGGAGCCATGATGGGGAGCTCCAGGGGCCATAGCTTCAGTGAAGTGGGACTCGGAGAGACAAGTCATGGATTCACACTTGGTGGCTTCCCTGGCGTTAACGAGCTTGGGTGCTCTGTTGACGGGAACCATGGATCACTTGTGGAAGCTTGCCAGAGGCTGGCCCTCCCATTTGAAGCGCATGTGGACCCCAATGCAGTGGAGGTGAAACCAGACAATAGGATTCTATCACTGGAGTGGCAAGATCAGTATTGCGCTGAGGGGGGCGCGAATCAATTGGGTACTCCGGATTGTGGGCTGGGATGATCAATTGCCATGGACCTCAACAACCATCTGAAGTAGAGCTAGCGATCCCAGTTCCTACTCTCAGAATACTAATATAACCTATTATGGAAAGCTTTTTCCTTTTGTTTATTTTGAATGCTTGTGCTTTTCCCTCCAAGTGATTTCCCATTTCTTTACCCAAAAAAGATTTCCCATTTCTATGAGGGCCATTGGGGGCCATGGAAAATCTTTTGATCTTTCTTTCTTTGGAGTAAGATGTTTGGACTCAGAAGTATCCATTAGCTTTTGTTGCTCTATTAACATCTGTGTTCACTTTGGAGAAGAATGACTCGTCTTTGTTGCATAACATAGTAGGGCTGCTTATCTAAGACTAATATAAAGCATAAACTTCATTGAAGCTTCTCAATGGCGAAAGCACTGTCAATTTGTTAGATGGAAACATAAGAATGGCCATTCATGGTGACGATGCTGTTCCAATTGTGCTTTTGGCAATGCCATGCCCTACTTTGTTATCAAGTGATGTGCTTTTAATTCCTCAATATTAAGATTCGTATGGTTGCTTGTAAAGGTTTTTTCTTCCAAAGTCATGATCATTGTACTTCCTTCACCTGACAGTCTAACTGAGTTTTTTTTTTTTTTGATAAGTTAAACTGAGTTTTTAAAGGAGTTCTTCTGTTACATTAGTGTCTAAAGAATAATGTAACATGGGAAGAAATCTGAAACAAACCCCAAAATACTGCTCCAATAGGATTTGCTTTATTATTTTATATAATCTTTCAAAACATAAACACCCATTTATGACATTACAACTTTGGCAATGCAAATGACAAAGTTATCAGTAGTTACCAGTAATTCAAAACCCATAGATACCTCTGCTCTGTACTCGTAATGTACTATGTAACCTTTTCAATTTAACAGAATTAGTCTATCTCAGAAAAAAGGTATTAAGTAATTTTATGATTACTATTTTCTGTGCTATAGCGTCGGTGACTGACTATAAAGTCGACTGCAAGCTGTTAACTTTTCATGAGACTGGGTTTCATCCTGTGCCATCAAATTATAAGGGCACTTCCACAGTACTAGGCACGTTATCATCTATGGTTTAAGAACAATGCAGGGAGATGGCACTAGGAGAAGATATAAAGAAAAACTCTCATCTGTTTCTGTGAACTGCGTGTCTATCCTTGTATGTGTTTCTTTTAGCAGTTAACAGTTGAAATAGTGGGAGGAGTACAAGGTGTCTGAAGAACATTTCTTGGGACTGGAATTTGGATGGGAATTGGAAGTAAGGAACAACCAATAGAACTAAACTAACCCAAATTGTTGTTTATATCAAGAAATGAGCAATAATGATTAATTAGGCCACCATGGGATAATTAAAACCAAGATCCACATATCCTAGTCATCGTTTCAATTCACTCCAGTACAGTTGAAGTATTGCATTAGGCCAATATGCCTTTGCCTATATAGACCTGTAAGAGGCAAGTGACAACAGGGTATAATAGCAGGAACTGATAGTACATATTAAGAGGATCTAGACAAACTTATTATGAACTGGAATCAGCCATGTACAAGGCTCAGATGTGCCAATGATCTTGTTGGGACTGGTTAATTTCACATCATCAGAGTAATTTTAATTTCAGCCATAGATTTTTTTTTTTTCTTTTTTCTGTTTTTTAGTGGTACTCAGGATTTAAACCATGGACCTCCTCATAGGGCAAGACCTTAGGGGTGAGCGACTAAGCTAACAGTATTATTGGCAATTTCAGACATAGATTGGTAATTCGTTATTTCATAGGGATGATAATCTATTCATCCATTTTTTTGTCATTAATTTTATTATTCATCATATTTGTTTAATATTTGTTTTTCATTTTCTTTGGAATTTTGTTTTCGATTAATTTCCTCTCAAAACAAATGCCTTCAAAGAATATAGTTTGTGAATCCAAAGCTTTCGCATACTCAGATAGGCACTTGGATTTACATAAAGACATCCTGGTAAATCTGGTGAGATCCCAATAAACAACTCAAAAAATATTTCTTAATACATTTGCTTTGTTGATTTTTATCTTTTAAGAATGGAGGCATCGCATAGACAAAATGGTAGAAGAATCAGAATATATAATGTATTGCTTAAACGTTAGCCAATGTTTAACTATATACAAATTCAAATATAATCCGAATCTCTTTTTGTTGCAATAATATATTCTAACCATATCTCAACCATATTTGATGCTTTATTTCTTGTGGAAACCGCATGTCATTATCTATGAACATATGTTTAAAATTTTTACCTCATGAAAGATACATCGTCAAATCTTATATCTGGCCAAACGAGAGAGCCACTCTCGCAGAGGCAATGGCCGACAATCTCAAAGTTGAAGATTTGTTGGTCTGATTATACCTGCCTGTAGGTCTAAATTCAAATAATTGGATGTAGTTGGCACAAAAGTGCAAATTAAGGATGATTGAAATCTTTGGTTTGCTATTTTTTTTCCAAATCTTCGTCATTGATGAGATGAGAGAGGGGACATGAAGAAGAGAACCATGGAAAGTCCCTACAAGTAGGGGCCCAAACAAAAGTTATTATAGATATAAGTACTTCTCCTATGAAAAGTAAATATTGAGACCTAATTAATTCTCTTTCACACCTTGCTCTTTCATATTAATTTCACGATTTTTTTTGGGATCATCATGAGAGAGCTTCATCTTAAGGATTGTTAAACCCTTGTAGTGGCTGTTATACTCAAAGAAGCCTACTTTTTTATAAGTTCAATAGCATTGTTAGCTGGTATTCATTGAAGAAAGCATAAACAAGGCTACCGAACAGTCTAAATGGTGTAGGTGTTGGCTGCTTGACCCACTAAGTATTGAAGAAAAGTTCCAAGAATATCATTAACTGTAGATAAACAGGTAACGTGCATCCTACATAATTTATTAAGTGATATAATTGCACCATATATTGACATTTACATGATGTAATTTGTGAAAAGAGAACTTAAAAGTTAAAACACAAACTTTTTATCTAAATAAAAATGGCATTATACTTGCCCATGAAACTTAAAGGAGCTTGTCAAACCATTCTACAAGAAAACCTTACCTACGAATATCTAGATTGTTATAGCAAGCATATAAAAGCATAACTATCATTCAGTTAAAAAATATAACAATTGAAATACACTAACAGAACATGTGATGAAAATCTTATTCAGAACTTCAGAAAGCATAGAAAAGTAGCTACTAGGGCTGGTTGAAGATTTTCCTAGGCAACACAATATCTAGGATGCTGTCTGATGCCTGTAGGTGGGGCATGATGCTAGTCAATAGCTACTCTAGACAATTGATATTTGAAAAAATTCCAAGTAAACAAGATGAAGGAGTTGAAGCTTTAAGATATAGAGAGAGTTAAAACCAATGGAAGATTGTAATGGTTAATCTTGTTGTCTATCAATACCTTCCACTTTACAAGTTATGTAGAGGAGAAAGCTGGAGAAACAGAAGGAAATAGGAATAGGAGAGGAAACATAAGGACAAGACAAGGGGAAGCGGAATGAGAAAATAAAGCAGAGTATATTTGTAGACATACAGCAGAATTGCTGAGTAGAGTTTAAATTGTATGAGAAATATTTCAATGTTCATAGCTACCAGTAGTAATTTGGATACATTTGTTACACACTCTGTCTCTAAAGAAAAGAAGTTATTTGTTATAGCCAACAGTATTCATAGGTCTTAGAAGAATATACAACTCATAATGTCATGAAATATAGGTTATTCTGTACTGGATTTCGTAAAGATGGCTACTTGCGGTCCAGGAGGTTTATGTGTCAACCTGTGAAACCTTTGCAACCGAAATGTTATTTTGGATATGTTAAGAAATCAACAGTAAGATTAGTGATCTGGTTGTAGAAGGAAATAAAGTAGATAATGTAACAGTCAACTGAAGTCTTTTAACCGTTGCTAGTGATATATTACAACATAGCAGCAAAGAAATTTTATTTTTTATTTATATAATATGAAGCTATCCTTGTTTATCATAGATCATAGATCTCTGTTGCATTTATATTGATCAGGTTTTATATTCATATGATCTCTAAACTGTCAATCAAGTGTATGAAGATCTTCAGTTGGGAAGACATATTAGTTCTGTTTGAGCCTGCAACCATCTCTTGGCCTTGCCTTATGCATGCGACTGTCACACTAGCATTCATGGCAATGACTAAACGCAGCTTGTGTTAATCTATGATAAAAATTAGCTTCAAGGGTGCACATTCGCTGCCTTTTCTGAGCATGGGCTATCTTTGCCATCTGGAAGGAGATGGCATAGATTCCTTTGTACTTATACCTGAGATGTCCTACTTGGAGTGTAAACCCTGTTCTGCGATAAAATAATTATCAGCAGATTCCCCTCAATCCTTTGTTACAGCAGTACTTATCTTTCGTGGGTTAGAAGATTTTCAAATTTCAGCTAATCCAACTTTCATATTCAGAGGCAAAAGGGCCGATTAGAAACCTCATGATAATCTAACATCTCTTCAATTCAATTTTCCCCTATCTAATGGTTGGTTTTATGACGGAAAGGTTGCTTGAGTAATAAAGTTCTAAACCTTTAGCAATAGAAGTGATTAATGAGTACCAAAGTTAAATGGAGCAGTTAAGTAATCTACCAGTTAAATGGAGCAGTTAAGTATCTCAGAA
This sequence comes from Phoenix dactylifera, assembly GCF_009389715.1. Classification (NCBI taxonomy): domain Eukaryota; kingdom Viridiplantae; phylum Streptophyta; class Magnoliopsida; order Arecales; family Arecaceae; genus Phoenix; species Phoenix dactylifera. Next base: position 1,038,966 of record NC_052397.1, on the reverse strand, counting down.
TAACGATGTATAGAGTAGAACGACACCAAATTTTTCATTTCCCAACTGCTATATGCGAATAAAATTGTTCAAGGCAAGTGATGGGAAAAGCATAACATGTATTTGAACATTTTATTTCTATTAGAATATTATTTTCTAAATTTATTTAATACCATGATAAGAGGAACATTATCCTTCAGTTATCATCATAGCTATCTACTAAACTAATGAGATAGTGATCTGTTGATCGAGGGTATCATAAGAGAGGTGAATGAAGAAGCTTTGTTCCAAATAGCACCAGATCAACCACTTGAACTACATATTGTTCATCCATAATTTTGTCGAGACACTCAAAATTTGTGAGTGATAATATTCTTTACAAAATGTTTGCTCCTCCGCATTGGAATGCAACTTTGCACTCATGATCAAACTTGTGAATCAAAAAATAATTTGTATGAACCAATGAGCTCATGCAATGTCTCTTATGACACCTAGTCAAAGAATCCAGCCAGCAGATACCAAAATCACAGGTGCCCTGATGATAGATGAACATCGAGCAGTTGCTCCCGGGTGCCAACATGAGAAATAAAAGGGCTTTGCAGGTGGAAGTATTTCACATGGTGATTACAATTGACTCTGAAATGCCTCCAATATCGATGAGAGTCACATAATGTCTCGTTCATCTGAATCTATGAGAATTGGTTGAACTTGGTATTTGAATGCATCAAGTTTATTCCTTTCCCATATTCATCAACTGGGCCATCATCATCTGGTTTAGAACCTCTTACAGGTTAAGAATAGAGGAACAGATTCCCTCCTAATCTTTGTGCTTTGAGGCCAACATGACGGCCGAATGATTACCGTCAACAAGGTGGCCATGCAACTGCTCATACTGATCTATTGTGTTCTGAAAGTTTGCGGCTTGAACTGAGGCATGCAAGGAAAGAAAGGTATAGTGAACTCCCAAGCTTCCTCTCTCAATCAGCATCAAATGTAACATACAACAAAATTGTTTTCTTCTGCTGAGTTCTAACTGAGATGCTCAACAGGTTGTTGACCTTTTCTGGAGGAACATGATCCAATATAAGGGGAACGTTTATATTTGATTGCCCTTCCTAGTGTTAGAAGTCCATTTTTTTCTTTTATTTTTCTGGCTAGAGTTGTGATTGCTTGAATGAATCCTTCCTTACTTGTCACAGACGTGTTCTGGCTTGCTCTTTGAAGCCTAAAACATTATAATCAGTAGTTGCTACATACATGGCTGCGCTGGGGTGGTGCTCTTATTGATGAACTACATGATTGCCAAAGCCCATTTATATGGCGCCAACTGAACTGGGGTTTAATCAACTGCATCGTAGTGCTTCTAAAAATTAGCACCAAAGTTCCTCATCTATGGTAAGGAAGATAACACCAAGTATTGTCCTGAACCTACGGGGATAAATAATAAGGCCTTTGAGGGCTGGGGGTGTATGTTTCGAGCGAGGAGGAAGATTGTCACCTTTCTTTGTGTGAATCTGCTATTGGATCATCCATTAATCGCTTTGAGATCTATGCAGATAGATAAACGGTGGAGTTTAGAGCATTTTGAGATCTATGCAGTGGGTGGGTGATCCCATGGTGAATCTTTCTTTCAGGCAACAGATAAACCCCCAGCTCGGTCCTTGAAAGCAAAACTCATATTCCTTTTGAGCTATCAGTTATTGGTATTTTTTAATTCTGGTAGATGTATTTTATTCTAGATTGGTTTAACAAATCTGATTATTTTTAAAAAAAAACTCAAACCGTCCGGCATTTTTTTCCTGAGAAGAAACAAAAAAAGTGTTGACTTTTCAATCCTCAAACGATTTTGTGCTATTATTTTATGTGCTGGAAAAGGAATTAGAAAAGGAACTCCAGGAGAAACATGAGTAGCCGCTGTCACACGACAAAGACATCAACTTGATGTCCACTCTCCAAAACTCATGCCACAAGTGGCGTACAGACAGACATCAACTTGATGCGGTCCATGTTAGGTGAAGTGGGGAAGTAACAGTCAATACACTAATGACGTTATGTGGAATGGGTCATATGCAAAGCTTTCACTAAATAGCAAAACAGAGATTATTAATTTCCATCTGCGCTACGATCGCTGAAGACATATGTATACTTAGACAACCATCAGGTAGACCACTGTCGGAGCTACCGTAATAGAGATGAAAATCCTGGCAACAACCCTCTCTTAGCCATGATTCCGTCTCAGAAGTCCCAAACAAGATGCCCTAGCTGGCATTTGATCTCAAATTGAAGCTCAAAGTTGATCAAACATGGAGTCATTGTCCTTGAGTGAGAAGCAATTGGAAAATTTATTGTACATTACGTTATTACAGATAGAACCAATAACCAGTAATGCCTACTGATAAGGGGCCAATGAGATTACACAGTCCCTCTATCACAGGAGAGGTGAAAGAAATGACTCACATCTGGACTAGTTGCTAAAGACTCGGATCTTCTAGCCTTCGGAACCATCAAATAGACAAACCATTACAAATACCTATGATGAATGATAGGGACCATGACAAAAGTCAGCAATTGCTACTCAACATATTTCCATCTTCAGACTTTCTCAAGAAAGCTCTTTTACAGAAGTTGCTGACTCTTCCATCGTAGCTGGTTCGTTTGAAATTTTTACCAAGAATTGAATTCACTTCTTCGGTTAGGTAAAAAATATCGCCTGAATTGAATTCTCTACAATGCACCTTTTGCACCGCAGAGACTGGTGCATGCTTGGATCACTGCCACTTGCCCATCTCGCCTCTGAGGTAGGCCATGTAGCAGCGATCCAAGCATGCACTGCTATTTGTGGTTTAATTATCCAATTTACCAAAAAAAAAAATCCAGTCTCAAAATATTGACATCCATTCTGATGTCTTTTAACATCAGTTTCAGTAGAGGCTAGAAGATCATGGATTTTATGGTCAGCAATCAATCTACTGTCTTTTTCTAGAAAAAAAAATCAAGACAGCCAACCAAAAAAAAATATTAAGACAGATGGCAAATCCATTGGAATTCATTAAAATGATGATCTCGGACAAGAATCTACATCTTTGGTTGCTTGGATGTTTTGTTATGATTGAAGGATGATCGGGGAGTAGCACCTAACAGAAAGATCATACAACCATAGCAGTTGTTTGAAATCGCAGCTCAGGCTGAGAATCTGACAAGCATTTGAAATGGTAATATACGTATTAATTGTTAATCCTATGTGGACTACTGGAGAGTGGCTTTTGAGCATGGAGTTGCATCCTCTGAATAATGACTCTGCTGGGTCTCTTTTGGTAAAGCAATAGCACTTCCCGGACAAGTTAATTAATTAACAGCAATCTCCGGTCAGGCCGATACAGTTAGGAACGCTTCGAATCAACTCCGATTAAGACCCAATCAGTGACAAAGGATTGGTACAGATCCTACCAAAAAGTCCAAGGTGCAGACGAAATGTATTGCATTCTTGGTGGCTTATCCCAACGCACTGGTACAAATGGCAATAGTTGATAATCTCGCACCAGAGGGAAATCTTCAAGCAAGCCATCAAAAAATGAGCGAAAATGAAACAACACATTAGAGAAAACCATCAATAAGAACGCAAGATTTGCAGCCAAATAGCCGACTGCATCGTGCATAAGAACCTTGCCAACCCGTAAAATTATCAAACCAAAACCATGGTGGTCAATAGCCAAGGTCTTGCTGCAAGAGCATTGCACATCATTCGATAACATGGTTCCAATCAGCACCCTTCCAATAAATAGTGGTTTAAAACAACGGCATGCCCGCCGGACTTAGTCCTAAATCATGACCTTTCCGTCTCCAGGGCCCTCAAATTGCCTGGCAGTGGTTAGGAGGAATCTGGACCCAGAACTCAATTAAAAATCACACTCCACGTTTCAGATCAATGAGATAGTACAGGTATATTCTCCATGCAATTTAATAAGAAGGGAAGGAGCACAGTGAATCAGCGCCCACAAGCATAGCATTTCATTCACATACAAAATTGGCTGTTGAAGGAAACTTTTAAGAAATTCTTCTAACAGTGAATTCTCCATTTCCTTATTATTTTAAACAGAGAAATAAAACACCATGCCCTTTCCTCCGTTCTAGCTACTCTGGTTTTCCATCTTCGTGCTTCCCATCACCAAGTCCTCCTCCGCGTGTAGATATATTTCAGCAAAATTACTAAAGAAAAGCTCAGAAGATGACGGTAACGCTTGGCTACATAATCTGATAGCATTTGCACATACAGTGGCAATGATAGTAGAGTATAATAGCTGTCGATTGCATCACAGGACCACCATAACAAGTCATTCTTCTAAACATGCATAATAAGCTATTTCTAACCCCATACCGCTAACAAGTTCAAAGAAAGGCAAGATGAAGTCTCCGTAGTCCACCATGCAACAGTGTACGAAAATACAACAACCCATTCGGGTTAACAGCACCAATGTGCAGGCATCCTAAAGAGAGCAGTAGTCTTTGACCAATTGACATAACCAACATAAAGGATAACAAAGACTCTAAAGCTAAGTAGGTTAGATCCATATATCTATAAAATGGTGGAGCTAAAAAGGGGTACCAGCAGCAGGTCCGTTCAGCATCTTGTTAACCTTCTTGAGGAGGCCCTGCATCTCACCAACTAAGTTATCTCTTGCCTCTGGCTTCACCCATCAGAGCATCCTGTTTCTTTCACTGAGGTAGAAGAACCGGTCAAAGAAGTAATCATCCTCTCCAGGCTCTTCCTTATGTAAGGAAGTGGAGGTTTTGGAACAGGAACTGGTGATGATGGCGGAGAGCTTACCGCAGGTAGATAGCGGAGGCAGTAAGTAGCATATGGAGCCCCAAAAACTCCAGTCTTGTCTAAACTGCTAAAGGCCTTTTCTGCATCGGTGCTTTTCACAAACACAACCCGAGCACTGCCAGTCTCTTGTAGCAACTCTGTCTCGGTCTCGATCAAGACCCCGTACTTGCTAAAAGTGGAGATAAGGTCATCCCTGGATGGCAGTGTGACGCCCGGAGCAAAATTCATATGAAGAGCTGCCGGATTCCCGTAGTTATTTCCATCCTTCTTCCTCCTCTTCTGCCTGGATTTACCTTCATTCGGACCATTAGCAATGTCACGATCCAAATCAAGAACATGCAAAGTACCAGGTGCATTTTTGCCTTTTCTCCTTCTCTGCCCAGACTTACCTTCATGAGAGCGACCGCTAAGCTCATGACCCAATTCCGCTGGAGATTTTCCATTAGCAACTCCCTTGCTCCTGACCATCTTCTGCCCCAATTTAGCTGCTTCTGAATCCTGAGACAAATTCGCCGTGCTTTCACCATTAGCACCATCCTTGCCTTTCGCGCATCTCCTTGCCAGTTTACCTTCCACTGGAACATCAACAATCCGGGGGTTCCAAATTAACCAGAGCTTCAACAGTCGTGTCATCCTTCCTCGCCTTTCTCTTCCTTCCCACCTTACCTTGTTTAGAGTGATTTGCGGAATCAGGACCCAAAACTATCGGAGTTTCTCCACTAGTCCCCATCTTTCTTCTGCTTCCTCTTCCCCTCAGATTTCCCAACTTCAGGCCTATCCACTATATATTTACTAGGAGTTTTTCCATTCATGCCACAAGATTCAGTCAAATGCTTTTGGTAAGATACACAGTCAGAGCCACTAGAGTACATAGAGCTTCTATATATTGCAAAGAAGCCCCTGATTGTCTTCGCCAAGCGATTCCATTTCAGGTGAAGCGGATCAACTGCCGTGCAGAGGAACTCCGCAAGAACCTCATGCACCGAAGTGTTATCAACCTGGAATGAAGAAGTCATCCTATCCTCTTCCTTCTGAACTGTGTCACAGTTGCACTTCAAAATTGTCGGGGACTTGGGTGACAAAGGCCCAGAGGAATCGATACTTTTCCTCGGTGTCTTCAATTCTGCACTCCTCGGTAAGGCCATAAACTTTGTATACCCACTCAAATAAGTGTAGGGAGGCGACAAATACTTGCTCTTCTTCCGTTCCCGTCTACCGGAGCCACCCTCTTCTTCAGCCTTGACACCAATATTTTCCATATCTGACCCAGTCTTCTCATTCTCAGTCTTCTTCTTGCGCTTCCCAGACTCCACTTTCTCCTTCACCTTCTCCTCCACCTTGTCGTCCTCACCATCACTAACCTCAACAGCATCCAAATCCATCTCGGCGATGAGCTTTGCCATGCTTCTCTTCTTCCTGTTCCTGAACAACTTCTCCGCTGATATCTTTGGCCCCTTCACAACACTGTTCCCAGTGATCCAATACTCCTCCTCCTCCTTGCTGTCAGCCAAGTCCCCTGGTGGGACATCAAGATCGATCTTGTCCACCAGGTCCATTATCCCCCGGCGACGGTGGTACCCAGCCCGAACCATTGCTCCACCCCTTACCAAAGGCCAAGACCCAACTCCTTAGCATCGCGCTTTCCAGCATATCAACCACCGAAACATCACATGCCGCGTCACAGAGATGCTCATGGAACTCCAAAGGCGCGAAATTTACTACCGGAGCCTTCCCGACCTGGCCTCTGGCACTCGCTGGCCGGGCCTCCCGAGGCACGCAGTGGCAAGTGAGCTCGAGCTCGAGGCACCGCCCGATCTCCCCCAGGACGTCCTCCACGGCGCTGACAAAGCTCCTCGAGCTGCTCTGCTTCACCATCTGGTGGAAATCCAGCACGAACGGCCGCAGTTGCGCCGGGTGGCACCAGGCAAAGGAGTCGTCCCCGAAGTAGGCCACGAGCACCGACCGGTCCCTCCGGTGGACCCTCTTGGCGTGATCCGATGCTCGAGAGGGGTCGTACACCTGGCCCGGCCACCATGGATGGCTCTTGATCTTCCCCCACACGAAATCACCGACGGCGAAGGAGTGCCGCTCCTCCCTCTCGCCGGCCTCCGGCGGCAACCCCGACCCTAGGGTTTTAGCTTCCTCCCCCGGGGCCGGAGCTAGGGGTTCTCCCTCCGGCGGAAACCCTGGTTCCGAAACCCTAAGTCCCGCGAGGGCTTCTAGGGTTTGGGTTTCGGAGGGCTTCTTGGAGGAGTCGTCGCGTAGGGTTTCAGTGGTTTCCAGGGTTTCCATTTTGGGATTTCCTTTTGTTTTTTTATGACGGACAAGGACCGAACAAACAAAAGGGCAAAACAAGAAAAAATTAAAGAAGAGAAAGAAGAAGCACTGTACCGGAGAGAAGAGATAGAGCTCTGTGGAGGAGGACTTAGCGTGAAAGAAGAATCGGTGACGACAGGAAAATGTAAAACGGAGAAGGGGAGCAGAGGGCGAAGGGAAAAGAGTACCTGAAGACGACGGCTTATATTTGGAATATTTCTTAGAAGCAGCGGACCGACCGAGCGACCGAGTGAGAGAAGCGAGAAAGGAAAGGAAGGGGATAAAATCAGAGGAGCGAGGGCAGGAGAGGGGCTGTATCTTTCGCGCCAAAGAAGGATTCACCTTCCTTCGCGCGCCTTCACCGTTGGATCGCGCAATATCCGCTTCCAGATCCGCGCAGACGCATGAGTGAAGAGATCAAGTGCATTGTGATCTGTGCACGGTTAGATCCAACGGTCGATGTATCGAAAGAAGATCGATCGTTCCTTCGCGCGAAAGACACAACCCGAACCCCGGAGGGCGGGGGTCGGACTGCGTGTGCGTCGGACAGCGGGCCATTAAGCCGTGGCCTCCACGTTGGCACCGAAGAATTAACTTGGGTTTAGAAATATGGGGTCGAACGGTATTCAGCTTAGTCATCTTCTACCAGGTTCCAAGATGATGGCTGCCCCTGAAATATCCTCGGCATTTGCACTGCATTGCTGTTCGGTGTCTGACAGCTGATCTATCCTTGTTGGTACGGAAATAATAATAGTGAGTTTGAATAATCCCACTAAATAAGCCGCGTGTAACTACAATTATGGATGCAGCCTTGCAGTTTATTAGGCTCTGGCTCTGCTGAGTTAACCTGTCGCTTTCTCGTGCCCACATGGCACGAGGGGATCGACGTGCTCCCGGAGGAGGCCATCAAATCATACCATGCCACGTAGAACAAGGGATTTGGGTGACTTCTCTCAAGGCACCGGAGAATTTATGCGATGTCGCAACGAATTGTTAACCAAGACAAGCCAAGCTAGCACTACGTTTGGATGAGAGTTTGACACGGTTTTTTTTTTTTTCCTGTACGAATGAACGTACGCGTGCTTCAGTGGCGGTTTAGCTGTAGCTATGATTTTCGAACTTGTCATTGATGATTAGAAATACAAATTACGCGTAATTAAAGAAGCTGGATTCGGGTCATCAATTCTCTCAGCTTCAATATAACTGGAAGAATATTAGCTTGACCACTAATATATCTCTCTTCCACTACAAACACATACCAAATTCCATCATGCTCTTATTGTCCAATTATATTTTTTTTGGTAGGGATCCAGTTACATGTTTAGCTGGTGAAAACTAACTCGCTTCCATTAATACGGCTACGAATCCTGCATTCAATAAAGGAGCGCACGGCAAGGGAGGCACACTTCACCTTGGAATACTGCATAATTAAAAAATAATAATACCATATTTTTTTTCTTATGTAATTAAATAAGATATTACTTATTAAAAATAATAATCTATACACAAGCAATTGTCAAGAATCAAGCAATCCACAAATAGGAGGCAACGTAATTTTTTTAACCTAAAAAATCATTTAATGTGAAGGAAGAAACCACAAAATCTAGTCCAGCCAAAATCTTTTACTATTTAAAACAATGAAATTATAGTTGGTCTTCTCTACTTCAACTAGTGTACAAACATTATCAAGATTGAATTTTAGCTTGTACAAGAAGAACATTTATCGCCAATAGAATTTCAATAACAAACAATAAATTAATAGAGGATAGATTTTATATAGTGTTAGCGCTTTAAATAATCAATGGAGATGACTTTTTAAAGATCCAAATTATTCAATCTGTAGTTTTCAATGCCGAAAATAATATATCGAAATTTTTGCTAAATCTGAATAAAATCAACTATTTGATCATTCAACAAAGTAACACTCTTTTTTTTCAGTTCTTCTTCTCCGTTTTCTTCTTATTTTCTTTTCTGTTTCCGGCAGCCCATGTTACTCGGTTTTTCATGGTTATCATATTACCGGAAGAAGCTATTTTGGAAAACAAAAATACCGCCACATTATTTTTTTATAAAAAAAATTAAATGATACGGGTCCCATGAGAGGGACCACAACAACAGTAGGAGAGTTGACCTGCAACCCAGGCAAATACGCAACTAGTAAACACAAAAAGAGTGTATTTGTCCAAACAAACAGAAAAGGGAAGTTTATGCATGAATTTATACGTAGTCCCTTCATAACAAATTTGTTGTATATAAGAATATATGGTTGAGTGAGGACCTGAATACGTAGTCCCTTCTAAACCGCCAATGCTAGTATTAGACGACGTTAGCATCGATCTACTTAGAATAATTTCTACGTAATGAGTACAAATTGGGAAAACAACTTTTAAGCAAATGTATATACAGTGACGTGTCACTCCCAGATGTTACAGTCGATCCGGCATGTCATTATCGACCCCAGATGAGCATAGAAATACCAGATTAATCTGATTAGATGCACGATGACATGATTTCGATCCAACAAATACTGTTTTGTAAACTTCATTCCGTTGGATCGATGTAGTTTGGGATTTTTGGACCCAAAATCTGAGATGCAAGTTTGGGTTTTTTTATGTACGACCAAACCCAAATAATGCCATATCCCAAAATCGAATTTTTATTAACAGTGTTTATATTAATCTAATATCTTATTGTCCCGACTGATACAGAACTGTCACAACTTTTTATCCAATTACGCATTTCCAAGGTTCTCCAAACGATGTTCTACTTTGCACAACACGCCCAATTTGGATAAATTCTTTACGGTGGAAAAGCTGCTGTTCGAATCAGTTTGCAAGGGAAGCGACAAAAGAGAGGCTCGATCTTTTGGATGGGCACCCAAACAGCCAACACAAGCCGCTCGCCAGTCTCTTCTCCGACCCACGTTAAGAAAACAAAAACGGCCAATGTTGCTCCAAGATAAGAATCGCTTGCCAAAACAATTCACACGCTTAGAGGAGATCTCATAGCGCTTGGCACCCGTACTACATGCGGGTCGCATCCTCCTCGAAGGAAATTCGACCATAGTGATTGAGTGGATTCGAAGATGAAGATGATCAGTCGAGAACCAACCTTTGCTCCACGATATTCACAGAACACTAGGGAAGGCTGATTCCTACCGGGCCATGCATGTATATCGAAAGATGAACAGTGCTGCAGACTGGATTACTTCCTTCACGGCTCATCACTCGAAAGATTTTTTTTGGTTAGACTATAGGCTGTGCCTATGCCTTTGCGCAGTATTTTGTTTTTTGATTTTGTTGGCTGTTTTCACACTCATCAAGTGTAAGCCGCCGATGTAAAAAAAAAAAAAAAGGGGTCAATATTTGCTTTGTATTTCATTTAAATGAAAATAATATTCTTGCATTAAAAAATTATCAGGAATATGTTATCAATGGAATTTACAAAAGTTGTCAAATTACTCTGATTAATATATACGATCATCCGTGCAAGTACTATAAGGTGCAGGATATAGACTTGATTTTCCATCCATTTTCTAGGTAGGCTAGATGTGAATTGAGATACCAGATAGAGACAATTAATTATAATTTGCATCAATTTGAGGAAAACACTCATGCCATCTTTAAACATATTTAATATTGGCAATACTAGATTTGTCATGCATATCAAAGAGAATCAATAATAGAACTGCATAGTGAACAAAAAAAAAAGTGGAGTCTGGATTTTTTTTTTTTTTTTGTCATGACATTATATATATAAATGTGAAATGCATGTCTTGAGTATCTTACCACTAAAATCTTTTAGTATAATCTTTAATATGATGGTTAAAAATAAATGACTGCCCAGAATTTTATTTCCATGTCACACAAGAACGCATGGATGCTCGGTTTTATAAATCTTTTCTTTTTCTTGATTTTTAGCTTTAAGAATCCTTCCACCACCGATCGGTAGGTATTCTTTTCTTTTTCTTAACATATATAAAATTCCTTACTTTGGGCACTCATATAGTAGTCCATGCTCAATGAGACCACTGCACTTGAGACCATGCCTGGCCTTTTTTAGCCTTTACAGATGTCTTATGATGCTATTATATATTATGCAGGAACTCATCTCATTAATCAAAAGTTAAAATAAAAAAAATCAAGCCATTGGTATAACTCTAATATTTTCAAATATATTTAGCTTGCTATTTCTCCATACAAAGAAATATTGTTCTCTATCTAGCACCACACTGTAGTCAATAAAACAGCTATTCTCATTGGTCATGTGAAATGATACTAGTAAGTTTGATTGTCCTCGTTATGTACTACAAGAGATCTAACTGCAATTAATAACGATTTTTTTAATAGAAAATTGTAAATAAATGGAAACAAAAATTCCAAAAATAAAACCTTGCAAAAGGCTACCGAAGCAAATCTGCTTCCATTCATGCCTTCCCAGTAAAGCAAAGAATGAGTTTGCCGAAGCAATGGAAGCTATGCTTGGAGTGCAGCAAGATCCGAGCCACAGCAGCCTCCGGGGTCAAAATAAGTACTCCATATCCATTCGCTTATCAGCCGAAGGAAGCGAGCGAGCGAGGGCGAAAGCAAGAGAAAGCCCGCCGAGATGGGGAGAGCCTTCGTCTACGTGATACTCGGCGGAGGAGTCGCCGCCGGCTACGCGGCGCTCGAGTTCGTACGGCGAGGAATCTCCCACGGCGAGCTCTGCATCATCTCCGAGGAATCCGTCAGTCTGCTCTCATCCCTTCTCTTCCCAATTCGGGTCCTTTTCTTATTGCCTCAGCTGTTCGAACCTTGGGTTCCTGTTTGATTTTAATCTATTGAACGGTGATTCTACCAATTGGATTGGAGTTTTCGTCTGTTGTTTGGAATTCGGCAAACTGAATTGCTTGAAAATTCGATGATCGAAAGGTTTTGGTGTGGGATTTTGATTTATGGAGGACGAGGACTTTTCTTTGCTGCGTTTGGTTAGAATGCGATCTATTTGACAGTTTCTCGAACACCTAATAGCTTATATTTCTGTCTGCTTCTCTTGGATTTGGTGAATGTGGGTTCTTTTGGTAATTCGACATTTTAAGGGTCTTCTTGCGAGATTGTTGATTTTAAGGGTCTTCTTGCGAGATTGTTGATTTGGTTAAAAAAAAAAAAAACTAACAGTGAAGAGAATCAACATGTGAAGTGAGAGGATGCTTTAATGTTGTTTGAGCTGATATTTGAAGAACTGTTGGTTCTTTATCACATTTTGGCAGACATCACATGATATTACATGTTTGTATTGCTGAGAGATTCATTTGGTTTAGAACGTTTTGATGAGTAGTGGTGGCCTACTCTGAGCATTCTAGGCATCATAGTGTGCTAAGAAAGAGATGAGGGTTCCCATTCTTGCTTTAGAAAGCTGAGTTGAATCTGTTTAATAAAAATCATTCCAATCTTAAAGATTGGGGGACTATTATAGAGCTATAATACAAATGTTTCAATTATACTGATTCATTTGAAAGTGTAACATGTCTAGATGTTAAGCACCATTAAGGCACACATCTATACTATTTTTGATGTTTCATGTTAAGATACAATGCTTAACCCTTTTTTGTTTTATTGGAGTCTTCTCAACATAGAATTTTGCTTTATAACTAACCACATTTTGTTGAAATGATGATGGAGAATCAGCATGCTAAAGCAAGTTATATATTGTTGTCAAGAAAGAAAAACCTAAATAGTTAGAAGTTAATACTATACTTGATGTAGACCACTTTGGCCATTATGGATAGGGCAGGATAGGGTCTAGAAGCGAGATCTGTCACATTGGGAAGACGAATCATGTGCCAAACTTTTGGAGATCATAACTTGGTCATACAATGTCCGATTGAGATGATTTTCTTTTGAAATCGAATAACTTTTCGAGATCTACAACATGGCGCCTCTCTCTAATAGAAATCACATCCCATGGCGCCTCTCTCTAAGAGGGATTACATTCCTAGCGACCAGGCCTAAATTTCGTTGTTTGGACTGGTCATACCGAATATTTTCTTTTTGGAAAATACATTGACCGGATGCATCTCCTAATCCAAGAAGAATCAGGTGGAGCAATTGAAAGCAAAATTAATGTAGAAGTCAAGATATATCTTCTCTAAAATTTTAGCTTTTTTCTACTAGTCATATCTATTTTAGGAAAGTGAGTCCTATTACAAATAGGAGAAGAATTTGATTTGAATTGTGCAAGAGCAGACATCTCCATTATAAATAGAGGCTATGTACCTCAATTTTGTGATTATCAATTAAATCATCAATTGATTAGCAATGAAAGAAAAGGGGATGTATACCCTACTTTTTCAAAATTTTCATCTTTTTTTAATTTTTTTTTTGAGAAATTTGAGTTGAACGGGTTGAGACAATTCTTTTTTCTCTCCAATCAGATTAGTATAATTAAATGCTATAACTGAATGACTTTATAAAGCTTAAGCTGATAAAGAAATAGTCAAGAATGTATATTGAGCAACACTCCCCACGTGTGTGGCTTGGACCATGCACGTGGAGGGATAACTAAGTCAAGTCATACCAGAGTCAGGATAACAGATAACCTGGATGATTGAATAACAGAACTGGAGGGGTTTCGAACTCACCTAACTCCAGCAAAATTAAGCTCCAGTACAATGTTAACTAATTAATTGATCCTAAAAGCTTAAGCTGATAGGGAAAGGATCAAAAATATATGTCGGGCTTAACAACAAATATATAAAATGATAAACTCATAAAAGTTACAAACGCTATGTATTTGAAAGAGCTAAATGCCTTTGTTGATACTATCATGTTATCAACGTAGGAGAACCTTAGAAGCACCAAATAATGATGTTAGATTTGTGACTCATATTCTAGGAATTCAATCATAAGAAGCACCAGATACATGTGTTTCGCTTAAACTTCAATCATGGTGACTATATAACTGAATAAAACAAGCTTTAAAATAGTGTAACTTTTTTGCTTATTTGACTGTGCATTCCATTTGCTGTTGACATGGGATTTTCTTGATTAAATTCTGTGTTGCTGGCAGGTTGCACCTTATGAACGGCCTGCACTGAGCAAAGGATTTTTACTTCCAGAAGGTGTCGATTCAGCACTGGTTCACTATTAATGAAATTGATATGCTGATAAAACATATAAAACAGATTTTATTTCCCCCATATCAAATATGCATGCTTCTCATCCACCGTATTGAGCATACTCTCTTCTTTTCCTACACAAGCACATCATCAATGTCTTTGTTTTAAATTTCTATTCACCTTATCTTGTTACACTTTCAGTTTCATCAAGTGATGATCATAGCTTAAAAATCAGTGAGTCACCGACTCAAATTGGAGTCTGCCCCTGAGTTGAAATCTGTGACAATTTATTTGAGACTCAGCTGATTTATGGAGCTCAGAAGCTCAGTCATTTTACAAATCAACTCAAGTGGCTAGCTGAGTCTTGACTCTTTGTTGTCCAGCATTTTGTAATTCTATGTCCTCAATATCTCTGTTCAATTTTCGCATATTGTCCAGTTGTAGAGTATTCTATATCAAGAATTGCCTAGGTCTTCAAGTCAATTTGATGCTCTGAATGAAGACTTGTTTTACCTAGAAATTGAAATGCGGTGGTGGCGACATTCTTCTCCTATTTGCCTACCAACGCATAAACTAAAGTTTCAAATGGCACCCAGCATTCTTTAGCATCCAAAAGCCTGTCTTGTTTTACTATTCACTGATAACATGAATTGAACTCCACATTTTTACTTTTCTTATGTAGGATATTCTATTTTTAGTGCTAATGCTTTATACCACATATTATGATCTTCGTACTTCTTTTTCTGCATACTTGGACTTGATATTACACTATCGTTACCTGCAGATCCTGCACGCCTTCCATCATTTCATACTTGTGTAGGTGCCAATGAGGAGATGTTGACACCGAAATGGTATAGGGAGAATGGTAAAGATTTCTTGATTTCTCCTAGATCTTCAGTTCCAGTTGCTGTTTCTTTCATTTGGCATTGTTTTCAATAGCATTTTTTTTCGTGTGCTTTAATTTCTTAGCATGTAAATCAACTTGGCTAACAGAAAATAAACTGCAGGATATACACGCGACTGAAATAATATTTTTGATAATATATTAGTATGTTTGAGGAATCTCAATAGTGCTGTATCATGTTTATGGTTTGAATGATATATAAATGTAAGCACGTACTGATATAAACGTCCAAATGTTTAAGATATAAAATTTGGGTGTGTAGGACCTGAAGCAGACTCTCTTTGTTGTACTTTATGCTACTGTAATAGGCACGTGATTTAGTGCATTGGCATTCTTGCATGATGATCTTAGAATTCAAAGTTAAAAACCTGAATCGGCATGGTTCGCCACCTTTTGTTTTAGCAGAACTGAATCAGTTACATTTCGGTCCTCCTCTCTATTCTCTAGGTTCAGTAGCAGTTCTTTACCATTAATGGAGTTATTATAGAATTGTAAATTTGGGTGTATTTTTGATGTAGAGTCTGAGGAAGGGATGTCAGTAAGACAAGTTGTTACTGCTCTTGTAATTCTGTACATTTCCTATATATATATATGTGGATTGGGGGTGGGGGATACAGTGCAGTTTGGTTGGGATGCAGTGGCTAGAACAAGCATTGTCTTTTTAGTTCTATTCAATTTGGAAATCCATGGATAAATGTCTTCCTCATATGACACATAATATATGCAGGAATTAGATTGCCTTTCTTGTCTTCTTATTTCTGATTGTTCACCTATATTGCCTATTTTTGGTCAAAAACTACATTTGTTCAAATTTAAGCTATAAAATGTTCTGTAGTGGGTAGGGGCTTAGGGCCAAAGGTTAGGACCCACCAATCAGTAATTGTAGGGTCAGCAAAGCATCAGATAATTATTATTTACTTTATCCTACACATCAAGCAGAATTTAGTTTGAAGGGTTCCGATAAACCTAAGGTTTCACAATTTGTATCAACCGTGGAATCTTATTCTCCATATACATATTTGAAGGTAAAAAAAGTGTTATTACCAAAATGCCCACAATGTTTATCTATTCAAATTAGAAATTAAAGTAGCGGGTGCCTTACCATGCCAGTCATGGGATGACACGGCATAATACTGTTTCGTGCCTGGTCATGCTCTTCGCATGCCAAGCTGTGGCCAACAAAATGAGTTGATGCCAACCTAGATCAATAGATGCCTGTGGGTGCTGGACCAACACAAAATGGCATGGACTGATACAGACTGGCAGAGACTGTTAAGCATGGCACGAATGTTCCATTTTACCATTTTCTTACCTGTCTGGCATGCTTCACAGCATTGGCTCTGCACCAGTATGTCGCTATACCTTTGTCCTTGACCCAGATTGAGCTTACACTTGCCGACTCTTACACTTCAATGCATCAATTTCCAATATCTTTTGCTTTTTTGCTATGACTCTCCTGATATTGTACCTGCCAACTCATAATGTTTATAAATAATACGATATCTCTTTTTCATTACTAGGAGCTTCTAAATGCAAAGTTGTGGCCTTGCTTTTCTAGGCATCGAACTTGTTCTTGGAACTAAGGTAAAGTCTGCTGATGTGACACGGAAGACATTGCTTACGGCAACTGGGGAGACTATTAGTTACAAGATTCTCATCATTGCAACAGGTGCTCGGGTATTGAATCTAATTTCTTTCTTGTATAATTAAATTCTTATCAGTTATAATTCTATGAGAGACTTTAAAAGAATTTAAAATTTTAAGCAGTATATCCGGAGCCATACTTGCCGATCTATAATGCCAGTGTTACCTTGTAGGCTATAAAGCTCGAAGAATTTGAAGTGAGGGGATCTGATGCTGAAAATGTGTGTTATTTACGCAATTTGGCTGATGCAAGTAGGCTGGTGGATGTAATGCGCTCTTGTACTGGCGGAAATGCTGTTGTCGTTGGTGGTGGCTACATTGGCATGGAATGCACAGCAGCTTTAGTTAAAAATCAAATAAAAGTAACCTGGGTCTTCCCTGGGAAGCATTGCAGTAAGTATTTAGTGTTCTGCCGTACTTTTATTATAAATGCATTTCAGCAGTCGCCCTTTTAGATGTATACCTTTGCAATTCCGAGTACACTGCATAATCTGACTAGAATCCTGGCCGTGTTTACAGTGGGTCGTCTATTTACACCAAAGATCGCTTTGTTTTATGAAGACTATTACAAGTCAATGGGAGTTAATTTCATAAAAGGAACAGTGCTGACATCATTTGAAAATGACTCAGGGAGGAAGGTGACATCTTGTTCTATTAATCATCTCGGCTGCAGTTAGTTAAACTTTATACTTTCAGAATGTTGGTGTATCCGGATCCTGTAGCAAACAGCATGATGAATGCTGCTCGGCATCGAGCACCACACAAGCCACAAAGTCGTAGTGTGATGAACTTTGCTTTGGGCTACTTAGATTTTGAGGAGATGGTCAAACATAGCATATGGAAACCATCATAAAATGCAATTTTGCTGACCGGAACCTGGATCCGAATGTTAGCCTGAGAATCAAGACTTAGGTCATTGTGGGGTTAGTACAAAGTTGAATGCTATGCAGATTTTACAGCATATGGGAAATGATAATAGAAAAAGGTCATTTCCATTTAAATCTTGATAAATATTGGATATATATAGAGATGCGAATATTCTCAACACAATAGGCTTTACAATGTTTATATTGCTGATTCTAGGAAGTCTGAAGCTGCATATTCTTTGCTTATAAATAGGCATGCATATGATCTTATGCAGACAGTTAGCTATTAACTTCCTGGACTTCAGTTCTATGTAATATGCATCATAGTAGCACTGCTTACCACATTATTAAGCAAAATATTATCTTTTTCTTTTTGAAGAACAGATGTTTAGTTTTTTTTTTTTTCATGAGAAACTGGAGCTATTATGTTTAAAGCTTTTTAGACCTAGATTACGCCAGTTGATTTTAAATTATCTTATATTTGAGGTTTTATATTTCAAAATTTTCTTTTTAACTGAACTTTCCTTTTTTTTTCCCACTATAAAAGAAGAATAATTTGTCCAGTGTGGGCACTGTCTAGGGATCGATCGACAATTTAGGCACCTGCAAAATTCAACTGCTCTCACTAGCAGTAATTATTTTATCTGATTGGCCCTGCTACAGGTGACAGCAGTGGTTCTTAAAGATGGCAGACGCCTTCCTGCTGACATGGTTGTGGTGGGCATCGGCATCCGTGCAAACACCGGTCTATTTGAAGGTCAGCTGAATATGGATAAAGGTGGCATTAAGGTGAATGGACGAATGCAAACTAGCAACAGCTCCGTGTATGCTGTTGGTGATGTTGCTGCATTCCCGATCAAACTCTTCGGCAACGACGTCCGGCGACTAGAGCATGTCGACTCTGCACGAAAGACCGCAAGGCATGCAGTGGCTGCGATCATGGCACCTCGCAAAACTGGCGACCTCGACTATCTGCCATTCTTCTACTCCAGAGTCTTCACACTATCTTGGCAGTTCTATGGGGATAACGTTGGCGAAGTCGTCCACTTTGGTGATCTTTCCAGTGGGAGGTTTGGTGCATATTGGGTCGACCAAGGCCGGATAATGGGAGCTTTCCTTGAGAGTGGAAGCAGAAAGGAGTACGAGGCAATAGCAAAGGCTGTTAAGCTCAAGGCGACGGTCGAGGACATGGCTAAGCTTGAAAGAGAAGGCCTTGAATTTGCTTTCCAGGTAAGCCAGCGGGCAATGCAGGAGAGTGGGCTTGTTCTGGAAAGGCTGACACCGTGTGCATGGCATGCCTCGGCTGCTGCCGCTGCGGCTCTGTCAATCGCTGCATTTGCTTACTGGTACGACTGGTGGCGCCCGATATGGTGACAATTATAAAAAAGAATTACGGAAAGAATTGGTGCAGCATCTATAGGAATGCATTAGAGCCAACACCAAGTGGTTGAAGGTAGAGGGAGGCTTTGTTGCAGTGCGGTGAGAGCTTCTCAAAAGGGCTGGCATGAGTTCAGACCTTCGTAGTCACGATTCGTCTTGCAATGACCATCTTGTGTACCCCTCTGTGACTCTGTGTGTGAGATCGAATGAGCTGGACCTGGGCTAAGTTATCAAAGTAGTCCATAGGGCTGGCCCAATATACTGTAAAAGTTTGATCATGGTCTAGCCCATTTGCATCCGTAAAGGTCGATCCAGCGTGTAGTTTTCCAATTGGAACTTTCTTTTTCTTTTCTTTTTTTTTTAATAAAAAAAATGAACCTCAGAACACTTGCTTTTCAAGCGTTCGTTTGTTTAATACATTCAAAGATAAATTTTATATTTTAGAAAAAAGAAAAATGTGGCGGCAAATTTTATCTTTTGCATTATAGATCAGGATGGCTACCCGAACTTCAAATAAACAAATTTAAGACGGGAATAATTTATAATTAATACCTCTGACATGTGGTGGCAAACTGTTCACTTTAACATCACAGATTAATTTTTACAAACGCCAAAATTGCAGAAAATTGTGTTTGTTGTGTCCGGTGTCTTTAACAGATTTTGAGTTCTAACGCTTCAAAGTTTTGATTAAGGTTACTCATGTTGGATCTGAGGGAAAAATTCTCTCCATCATGGGCCATGTTTAATATACCCAATGATGCCACCCAAGACCGACCTCCTTGAGATGATTTTTATTTAGTTGGTAATTTCATTGAAAAACTGGTCACCGGATAAGTCTCATGAGCGGTCAATCATCATTTTTATATTAAAATAACGGTATTCTATTTTTTCTATTATTAATTAATAGCTTTCGTAACATAGCATTTAACGTTACCATTTAGCTGTTTCTCGTCCAGACAGCTGCGCTTCAATTCATGACAACGTTCGGACATTTCTTTCAAACTTGGCTTTTCACACCTCTAGTTGTAGGTAGCAATCTTCAAGATTAAACTGGACTCATTCGCTTAAATCTCTCCGACTACACGGTTTTTTTAACGGCAATTTTCCATTTACGGCTCCATATGTGGACAAAAGAGACCTTAAAATATTATTTGATCTCAGCTTATTTAAACCCGAATGAACTGGTTTCTGAACCCAGCTGCATTTATTAACAGCTCGTAAGCCATTACTGTATTTCAAAACTTTAGCTCGCCAGTGGCAAGAGAGTCAAAGCCGTATAACCGCTGCAAAAGCAACTGATTTGGTTACTATAACTGGAAGTTTTTACATAGAAGCAGAATTCTAAATGCTCATGGATCACATACATGACCCCAATATTTCTACAAATACTGTGGTTTTTGAAAAATACAAGCTACATCTCTGTTTTCCTGCAACCTAAATCTGTAAGATCAACTGGCACTTCTGAACCGGATGGCTGTTTTATTTCATATGAACTGCTAACGTCAAAAATCAGAGACGTAAGCAACCTCTGTGATGCAGATTATTTATTTATTCCTAACGGAAGCTGCCAAAAAAAAAAAAGCACTTGAGATATCATATTGACAAATGAAGACATGGTCAGCTTATGATTTGTTCAAGCAAGCAAAAGAATGATGAGCTAAAATATGCCTAAGAAAGAGAATGAGATTATCAGCTCGGAGGTATATGACAAGTATGAAGGTGCAATTACAAGTGTGAGAATAAGTTAAACCAATGCTTTTCTAAGAATTAAAGGCCTTTCAAAATTAAAACCTGCACTCTTACTGATGAAACACGAATGTGCCGGATGATGAGACAAAATCCGGGATGAGGATATGACAAACTTAATATGAGATTGTATGACAAAGATGAAACCATATAGAGGCTACATATGAGACAGACCAAAAAATAAAATAAGAGGCATCATGACGAACTGTGTATACAGAAAAATATATAGTGTAATGAGATTTCGACCATATTATAGTTGGAGCCTATTTACATAGGCCACATGCTTTTGTGCATTTCATCTATAACAATCCACGACCTAATTCTGTGTAAGTACTCAAGATCTACCCAACGAATAACCGATATAGGACTAAACATACGCCTGCACGGATCCTTACATGCTCCCTCTGTTTAAATCCCGATGTCCTTGTCGGGCTAATGGTGCAAATCCATTCAAATCTAATCACAAGCACCACGATCAGCTCGTGGTCAGCCTCAATGGATCCGTGCCGCAGTGTCTCCTAGTTCACATAGGTTATAGGCCTGGTCCGCTCTGATGCCATTTGTAACAACCCAGGACCTCACCTAAAATAGTTAGCTAGAAGATATTATTTGGGTGTTCCTTTGTAAGTACCTAAGATTTATCCATCGAATAAATGATGTGGGACTAAACACATGCCTGCACGGGTCCTCACACCATTAGTTTGCTATATCTGAAGCAAGACATCCTAGCATATAATCCATCATTATCCTACTACATAATTAAGGTTGCATGGAGAATGGATGGACCCGCTTGAATTAATTCGAAATTAATCAACCCAACACGAACAAAAATCATTTGGATTCAAAAACATGACCAATTTCGAATATGGATTAGAGTTGTTTCACTAAATCCCTAATCCAAACCCCACCTAACCTGAGTCAATACAAAACTAGAATACTATATATTTCAAGGACTGCCAAACTGCCCGGTTCGGGCAGTGCCGAACCGACACGGTGTAAAATTGGGTTGGTTCGCCTATTACTTTCGGTTCTGGCCGGTATTAGTTCGCCTATTTCTATCGGTTCCGGCCTCCCCATACCGGTCGAAACCCATACAAAACCGGCCGGAACCGGTCACTGACCGACCGGAACCAGGTCGGTTCGGTGTAGACTCGGTGTGAATCGAAACCGGCCGGTTTGCATCGAGTCAACTCAGTTCTAAATCGGGTTGACACTGTAGCAGCCAATCGAACCGGATTGACACTGCAACAGTCAATAAGCATCAGGTTTGTGTTGGGAAGGACAATGGGCTAAGCGCAATATTCCACACGTTCTTTCAGCTGATCAGCCACAGCCACAGTCACAGGAGAGCCAGTCACCACATGACTCCTTGTCTGAGACATCATCTTAAAGATATGATCGAGAGATGCTTAGACGAAGCCACTATACTACCCGGTTGACTCGGTCAGGAGGGCAACATATCCTTCCAGCATAGCCAGACAGAGAGGAGCACGAAGGATAAAAAGACAGCTACCCAGCACATTATAAAAGAAAAACAAAAAGCACTTGCAGTTCGAATGGAGAGTGTTGAGAAGTCAGTACACTCAGATTCAAAGATCAAAAGCAGCAGCGATGACAGTTCTAATAGTTATGGATCTTTCGGTCAAGAAGAGAGTGGACAAGAGACCACTATTTATGAGACAGTCGCAGGATGATATTCGATTCACTGGTGAGTTCCACTTTACACATACTACACAGAATAGGGACCACGGTACACGATCTGGTAGAGCCCGCAAGGATACGATTGCATATAGGAGACGAACTCCTGTAAGTCATTCAGGAGGACACAATGCCGCTGTAGATGACCTCGCACGTGGAGTAGGATCTATAGACGTATCAGGTTCCAAGTTGTATATTGAATTTTAATATCCGCAGCCACAGGCAACCTATGATACATATAGATACACCACAGACAACCAATGATTCATACGGATACGGATATGGTGCATCTGAGGCATCTTCCAGTAGCTACTATCCTATGCAACTCGGAACATCTTACAGGTCGGATTTTGCTGTCGGCATATTCGGATGGGCCCTTCCATAGCCGTATTATCAGTTAGAGGACACCTTTCAGAGCAAGAGCTTCAGTGAGAGATCCGAGAGTGCTTATTGTTGGGAATTGTATCCTAAATGTCAATCGTCAGCATATTGATGATTGAATATTGTAAATAAATTGACAAATTAATAAAGTATTATTTGGCATGATTCATCATTTCATCTTCAAATGAACTCTTATATGATGAAGTCCTTAGGACTTATGTTATGATAAAGGAGGATTTATCTTTGAGTCCTTAAACTTGTTCGCGACCAAATGATATGTTGTTACTAGGACGACAACATTATCGAGATTAGGTCGTTGTGTGACATATACGTTGGTTGTCCTCTTAACCAAGGAGTGTGGAGACACTGGTATGCCATACAGGTGAAGTGTAGGAGTACATTTCACTGAACGTGACCAATTCCGGAATGCTCTACTGTCGAGAGATATTCCGAGTGGATATGGGTATAAGTTTGGCCCTCTGACCTGAGACCGCAACCTGTGACTAGCAAGCAACTCACTGTACTTTGGTACCGGACTACCTGAATTTCTAATTCAGTGACGGAAGGTCACTGGGTGCAGTCAAGTACTTGCGTAGTCAGTTGTGAGTCAAGATGGAATTGACCCCTCCTGGAAACAGGAATAATATCTTGTGATTAATTTAGCAAAACCTTGGCCAGGGTAATCCCAGTGAGGAGTCACGGGATATCTAAAGTTAATCACATAATGGATGTACTAATTATAGGGTTGACAGTGAGCTCTAAGTCATCCTGGCATTAAGAGTCAAAGGGATTGAATTATACAGTAACCATAGTTCAGGATTCCAGAATATTTGCTTCGCATATATTCGGCCTATTCGGACGTCGGGTACCATTGCTAGATGGTCACATCGATTAGTGTAGGAAGTCGTTCCTATACTACCGGCTTAGGTTCGAACCCTTGAGGTCACACGCATAGAAGATTCCTGATTGATCAAGAAGGCTGATGAATGATTAAGAATCATTCAGGGGTAATTTGGTCAATTCGATTGGCAAATTATCTTATAAAATAATTAAAGTAATTATCGGAGGATTAATTAGTAATTAGATTGCTAATGAACTCAATTGGATTGAGTAATTAGACTAAGGATGAGCCAAATTGAATTAGATTCAATTCTGGGCTCAATCAGGGTTTTTGACCTGATTGGATTAGGTCTGAATCAAGAGGACTTAGGTTGACCAAATTAAATTAGATTAAATTTGTGCTTAATTAGGGATTGACCTAATTGGATTAGGTTCAACCCATGGTAATTGAATCATTCTAATTGTTAGGATTTAATTAAATTAAATGGGTTTGATCTGAAACTATTCGGATCTTGAAATCCACTTGTCACATATCCATGCATGGCGCCATAAATTGATTTTTAATATGATTAAAAATTAATTTAATTTATTTAATGGTGCCATGGGACACTTGGCAACATCAGGGACCTCTTTCATCATTAGATGGGTCGAAATGGAGAGATAAATTCATGAAAAGAATTGGATAAGATCAAATTCTCTCTCTTCATGACATATGCCATCCTTATCTTTATCTCACTTCTAATTAAGGTTGAATTTCGAATTTAATCACCACAAAATCACCACGTGACCCTCTAATCTGATTAGGGGCATGGGAATTTCGAAATTGAAAGAGGGAAGTGGCAACATGATGAATGGTTTAGATTAGATCAAGCTTCATCATGTAATGGCACATGAACTTGAATTTTGAATTCAAAATTCAAAACCCCACAAAATCCTCCACAAATATGGGATGGTTGGCATGAAGTTAGGTAGGAGAGCAACATTAAAAGGACCTCCATCATCTGGTGGTCGAATTCAAGGAAAAAAGAGAGAAAAAGAAGAAGAAAAAAGGGAAAAGAAAAGAGAGGAACCCTAGTTCATGCATGGAAAAATTCTGCATTCAATCTAGCTGACTTCTTCCTCCTCTAAGTCCATCGCGCCATTAGTGTTAGGGGTCCCTGATAAGAGTCTTTAGATCAGATCTAAGTCCTCTTCAATCCCTTTAAACCTTTCCTCCAAGTTCTTCCAAGAAGGCGGATCAAAAGTTGATAGTGTTTGGAAGATCAAATTTCAGCCTCAAGAAATTCTGCGCAAGCTAGCACTTCCGCAGGATTGGATCTCTTCAGGAACTTCGCGTGGACTTCTCGTAGAGGCCATTCGTGTGCGTGGCTGCGAAGTCGAGGATCAGATCCACAAGTTTCATCCATCATAAAAGGTATTAATCCTACATTAATCTTTTATTATGGTGTCAAGATCTAGGTCTGATTCCCCGAGGTTTTACCCTCTTTTGGGGCTCCTCACGGAGATATCTCCAGAATCCATTCAATGGATATTCGGAGATTAATCGGAATAGAGTTCTTAAGTTTCAGATCTGATAGTTAATCATGCATGAAAGTTTTAGCATAATTGTTTAAACGATTCCGGCATAATCCTATGTGTTCTTAAGGTGCTGATTTCTAGATTTGATCTTGTAAGCATGCATGAATTAAATTGTTTGATTCGATTTTTCCGCTGCGTTTTAAAACTTAAAAAGAACTACGTATGGCTTGATCCCCCTTATGAAGGGGTACGTAGGCAACCCGATCAGGTTCAGCCATGGTTTTAAAAAAAAAAAAAAATCCGCATGCTTAACACCGAAGAACCTAGGATTCACTTTCAGTGGTATCAGACCAAAGGTCCAAGAGTTGTGACCGATCTCCGGAAACTCTCACGCGTGATCGTGTGACGAAGCGTGGCTCTCCGTCCGGAGGCGTATAGAGATGCGTGCTCTGATAGGTATACATGGGTGTCACCCTATTTTTAATAGGACCGAACCCATGTAGGAGTGGAGACTACCCCTTTCAGTGGCATCAGAGCCAGGTTCATGTTTAAACTTTTATGTTTTAATTCTTGTAATTAA
Source organism: Phoenix dactylifera (assembly GCF_009389715.1). Classification (NCBI taxonomy): domain Eukaryota; kingdom Viridiplantae; phylum Streptophyta; class Magnoliopsida; order Arecales; family Arecaceae; genus Phoenix; species Phoenix dactylifera. The sequence continues at coordinate 1,013,193 of NC_052397.1, read as the reverse complement.
ATATGAAATCATGAGCATGCTTAGATTAGATCTAAAGTATTTTTTATGATTGATTTAATTGCTGATTATGCATGATTAACTAGATCTGAAATTTTGAATGCATATGATGCATGTTTGTGTTAAGATTTGTAACATAAATAAATCTGAAATCATAATATTATTTAGATTAGATCTAAATAAAATTTATGATTCATATGATCTCTGATTTTAATGAACAAATCAGATCTGAAAATAAAAGTGAAAAAACAAATACATAAGATGTATGTTGTTTGTATTAATTCATGTTGTTATGTATATGTGATGCATGAACATTAAATATAATGACTTAAACATGAATTTAATCTGATTACATGTGATTAATTACAAAAACTCAGATCTGAAAATATGTTTTAAGAACTGAAAGATTGTAATTAATATGTAATTAAAAAGAAATATGCAATGATCAAAACTTTCATAAGTCTAAACTTAATTGAGAATTAAGTGTTATGAAATAGAATTGTAACTCAATTAATTGACATTGCATAATTCTTTGGGCATATGGGTTAGCTTGAATCAAGTTCCTAGGATTGAGTTAGACCTAAGGTTAGAATCATACATGGACAAATAGAATTAATTGATCAAATCTAATTAAGTAGTAACTAGATTAGGTCAAGAAAATTCTAGATCAATTTACAATAGTTGTAGATGGATCAAGTCCATGTCTTTGATTAGACCAAGATGGAACTTGATTTAGGCTCAGAGGTGTAGCCCGAGTCATTTGAGTAATCAAATCGAAATTGATTAACCAGTCGGTGTCTAAGGTAAGTTTGGCAGTTTTGACCGGTGGTTTTTAATTGGGAGCTACTCGCACTGATTCGTCTTTGCCGAGTTAATGGCATATCCCTTCCACCGATCTCACTTACCTGGCCGACATGGTCAATCACATTTTGATTGGATCACTTAATGATTCGAGTTAGCCCATGCCTATAAGGAAAATCAGTTTGACTGATTTAGGTGTCTCCTTAACCGGTTTGAGTCTAATCTGATTTGGTGAAGTCAGTGGGAGAAATTAGACTAACCGGATCTTCTCATCTATCCTAATTATGAAATCCTCTAAAATTATTAGGTCCTTAAAATGAAATGGTTATGGGGATAACTAGGTCATAGCCTCCCATTAAGTTGGGTGATAATGGGTCCAATGTTTTGATAATTATTGGAGGCGCGACACGCCTGGTACTTATCAAGCATTGGAATTGTCATTCAATATATGATGAGTTAAGTGTACCTTCAATAGGCGGTCAGGTGAGCCGAGACACACTCGGGCTTGGTCGTCTATTAGTTGATTAGACTTAACCCTATCATTTAATGGTTGGACCTGACTAGGGTATTCGGTGGAGGCGCCACACGCCTGCCGAAGAACCTAGGGCAAAATTATCACTAGAAGTTGCTTGGTGAAGCAACTGGTTTAGAACCTACCAATAGGTGCATATGGGTTAGCCGAGCCACACTCGGGCCTATATGCGATCTATTGGGTTCTAGTGCCTACTAAAGAATTAGGAGTAATTTTTCGAATTGGAGGTAGAGGCTACCAATTTGTATAAAATAGTGGGAGTATCTTTAGACTAAAGTCCAAGTCTACTGTGTTTAGTCAATTCATATACTAATAGCCAAATTTTCTTTTATGTAGAAATGACCACAAGTTTGTCACTTCGCTCATTATTGGATAATGACAAGTTGACTAGTCCCAACTTCAATAATTGGTATAGAAAGCTGAAAACTCAGCATAGTCAGACCAAAAGGATTAAGGATGACCAAAGTCAGGCAGAATGCTTCTATTGTAAGAAGCAGGGGCATTGGAAGAGGAATTGTCCTCAGTACCTTACCTCACTTGACCCGAACAGGCTAAGCAAGAGAAAAGGGCAATCAGTTGCTGATCAAGGTATTTATATGATAACACCTTGTAATTTCTCTATATGTGATAATTCAACCTGGGTATTAGATACTGGAAGTCCGTTTAATATATGCAATTCATTGCAAGGACTTCAGGTCAATGAGAGATTTGAAAACAGCGAGAGATTCCTGAATGTTGGAGATGGAAGATCTGTTCCAGTTCTAGCTTTAGGAAATCTCAAACTTGTTTTCAATTCTCATGTAGTTGTCTTGAGTGATTGTCACTATTGTCCTGCATTCTTATTGAATGTAATTTCCGTAGGCCTTTTGGTCATGAACGGTTATGAAATTTCAATAAAGAAATATTCTTGTGATATCATTATGAATGGTGTTACTGTAATGAATGGACAATTGAGCAATGGCATCTACTTGTTATCACAACCTGTTAATGTAATGTACACGTCAAGTAAGCGTCCTAGAATAGATAATGTCACGGATGTCTACCTTTGGCATCATAGGCTAGGTCATATTAACAAGAACAGGATGAACAGGTTAAGTAAAGAGGGAATCCTCAATGTTAATGATTGTGAATCATTGACAACCTGTGAGTCATGTCTTCTTGGTAAGATGACCAAATCACCTTTTACCGGAAAAGGTGAACGAGCCAGTGATTTATTGACCCTTGTACATTCTGATGTATGTGGGCCAATAAGCACAGATGCTAGAGGTGGGTATTCATATTTCATTACGTTTACAGACGACCTTTCTAGGTATGGTTATGTCTATTTAATGAGACATAAATCTGAAGCATTTGAAATGTTCAAATTGTATCGTAATGAAGTAGAAAAACAAACTGGAAAGAGTATTAAAACTCTTCGATCAGATCGAGGAGGCGAATACCTTTCCAATGAGTTTTTGACATATTTAGGAAAGAATGGGATTCTCTCCCAATGGACTCCTCCTGGTACACCACAGTATAACGGTGTATCAGAAAGAAGAAATCGAACTCTGTTAGACATGGTTCGATCCATGATGGGGTTTGCAAGTCTGCCCATATCCTTTTGGGGATATGCACTTGAGTCAGCCTGCTACATTCTAAATAAGGTTCCAAGTAAGTCTGTAAATAAAATACCACATGAGATGTGGACTGGACGTAAGCCAATGCTGTCTCACCTTAGGGTTTGGGGGTGTCCAGCATATGTCAAAGTTTGAAGACAGACAAACTTGAACCCAAGTCTGACAAATGTTTCTTTGTTGGTTATCCTAAAGAAACTAAAGGATATTACTTCTACTTTGCTGAAGAACAAAAGTTATTCGTAAGCAATAGAGCTGTTTTCTTAGAGAAAGAATTCCTTAGTGAAGGAACTAAAAGCTCTAATGTTGAGCTTAGGGAAGTTCAACATGTAGAAGATCCGACACCATCTACTGAACTAGTTGAGTCAGATTTGATTAGATCAGATCCAGAACCCATCTTAGATGCACCATTAAGGCGATCAGGTAGAGTACCACGTCAGCCGGACAGATACTACGGTTTCTTGGTCCAGGACGGGGATCCTGTCGAACTTGATGAAAACAATGAGGATCCGATCACCTATATGGATGCTATGCAGAGGCATGACTCTGATGCATGGCTTGGAGCCATGCAATCCGAAATGAAATCCATGAAGGTCAATGATGTATGGACATTAGTTGACCCACCCGAAGGGATTAAACCCATAGGGTGTAAGTGGATTTTCAAAAGAAAACGGGGCGCAGACGAAAAAGTAGAGACCTATAAAGCCCGTCTGGTTGCCAAGGGATATCGTCAACGTTATGGTATTGACTATGACGAGACGTTTTCTCCTGTGGCAATGCTCAAATCCATTCGGATTATGCTTGCGATAGCAGCACACTTAGATTATGAAATCTGGCAGATGGATGTTAAAACCGCTTTTCTAAATGGAGATTTAGAAGAAGAGGTGTATATGATGCAACCTGAAGGTTTTATATCTGCAGATGAGTCTAAGGTATGCAAGCTTCAAAAATCCATTTATGGATTAAAGCAAGCTTCACGGAGTTGGAACATACGATTTGATAAGGTGATCAAATCATATGGCTTCATTAAGAATGAAGAGAAACCTTGCATTTATAAATGGGCAAATGGTTCAGTTATTATATTTCTTGTTTTGTATGTGGATGACATTCTTTTAATCGGGAATGACATTCCTGCATTACAAGGAATAAAGGTTTGGCTATCATCTCAATTTGCCATGAAGGATTTGGGAGAAGCATCTTACATCCTAGGGATGAAGATCTATAGAGATAGATCTAGAAGATTGCTTGGATTATCCCAATCCACATACATTGATACTATACTGAAAAGGTTCAGTATGATTAATTCCAAGAAAGGCTATCTTCCAATGGGCCATGGAATTAACCTCTCTAAAAGGGATTGTCCGACAACCTCTCAAGAAAGAGAGACTATGGATAGAATTCCATATGCTTCGGCAGTGGGATCTATAATGTATGCCATGACATGTACTAGACCAGACGTGGCATACTCACTAGGAGTAGTGAGTAGATACCAGTCTGATCCAGGTAGCAACCACTGGAAGGTTGTCAAAACCATCCTTAAGTATTTGAGAAATACTAAAGATCAGTGGCTTGTCTATGGTGATTCTGACTTAAAACTTGAGGGATATACCGATTCAAGTTTTCAGTCAGATCAAGATGATAGCAAGAGCGTGTCGGGATATATCTTCACTCTTAAGGGTGGGGCCATCTGCTGGAAGAGTTCCAAGCAGCATACAGTGGCAGATTCTACATGTGAAGCAGAATACATTGCAGCATCTGATGCAGCCAAGGAAGCCGTATGGTTGCGCAAGTTCATCACCGAGCTGGGAGTGGCACCTTCCATTGATGGTCCAGTTCCTATATTTTGTGATAACACTGGAGCCATAGCTCAGGCAAAGGAACCTAAAGCACATCAGCAGACCAAGCATATTCTGCGACGTTATCACCTGGTTCGAGAGATTATAGAACGAGGTGATATTGATCTTCAGAAGATTGACACAAAGAAAATCTGGCTGACCCATTTACCAAAGTCCTCGGCATCAAAGAGTTCAACGAACACAAGTCGAAGATGAGTATTAGATACTGTGCCGATTGGCTTTAGGCTAAGTGGGAGTTGTTGGGAATTGTATCCTAAATGTCAATCGTCAGCATATTGATGATTGAATATTGTAAATAAATTGACAAATTAATAAAGTATTATTTGGCATGATTCATCATTTCATCTTCAAATGAACTCTTATATGATGAAGTCCTTAGGACTTATGTTATGATAAAGGAGGATTTATCTTTGAGTCCTTAAACTTGTTCGCGACCAAATGATATGTTGTTACTAGGACGACAACATTATCGAGATTAGGTCGTTGTGTGACATATACGTTGGTTGTCCTCTTAACCAAGGAGTGTGGAGACACTGGTATGCCATACAGGTGAAGTGTAGGAGTACATTTCACTGAACGTGACCAATTCCGGAATGCTCTACTGTCGAGAGATATTCCGAGTGGATATGGGTATAAGTTTGGCCCTCTGACCTGAGACCGCAACCTGTGACTAGCAAGCAACTCACTGTACTTTGGTACCGGACTACCTGAATTTCTAATTCAGTGACGGAAGGTCACTGGGTGCAGTCAAGTACTTGCGTAGTCAGTTGTGAGTCAAGATGGAATTGACCCCTCCTGGAAACAGGAATAATGTCTTGTGATTAATTTAGCAAAACCTTGGCCAGGGTAATCCCAGTGAGGAGTCACGGGATATCTAAAGTTAATCACATAATGGATGTACTAATTATAGGGTTGACAGTGAGCTCTAAGTCATCCTGGCATTAAGAGTCAAAGGGATTGAATTATACAGTAACCATAGTTCAGGGTTCCAGAATATTTGCTTCGCATATATTCGGCCTATTCGGACGTCGGGTACCATTGCTAGATGGTCACATCGATTAGTGTAGGAAGTCGTTCCTATACTACCGGCTTAGGTTCGAACCTATGAGGTCACACGCATAGAAGATTCCTGATTGATCAAGAAGGCTGATGAATGATTAAGAATCATTCAGGGGTAATTTGGTCAATTCGATTGGCAAATTATCTTATAAAATAATTAAAGTAATTATCGGAGGATTAATTAGTAATTAGATTGCTAATGAACTCAATTGGATTGAGTAATTAGACTAAGGATGAGCCAAATTGAATTAGATTCAATTCTGGGCTCAATCAGGGTTTTTGACCTGATTGGATTAGGTCTGAATCAAGAGGACTTAGGTTGACCAAATTAAATTAGATTAAATTTGTGCTTAATTAGGGATTGACCTAATTGGATTAGGTTCAACCCATGGTAATTGAATCATTCTAATTGTTAGGATTTAATTAAATTAAATGGGTTTTGATCTGAAACTATTCGGATCTTGAAATCCACTTGTCACATATCCATGCATGGCGCCATAAATTGATTTTTAATATGATTAAAAATTAATTTAATTTATTTAATGGTGCCATGGGACACTTGGCAACATCAGGGACCTCTTTCATCATTAGATGGGTCGAAATGGAGAGATAAATTCATGAAAAGAATTGGATAAGATCAAATTCTCTCTCTTCATGACATATGCCATCCTTATCTTTATCTCACTTCTAATTAAGGTTGAATTTCGAATTTAATCACCACAAAATCACCACGTGACCCTCTAATCTGATTAGGGGCATGGGAATTTCGAAATTGAAAGAGGGAAGTGGCAACATGATGAATGGTTTAGATTAGATCAAGCTTCATCATGTAATGGCACATGAACTTGAATTTTGAATTCAAAATTCAAAACCCCACAAAATCCTCCACAAATATGGGATGGTTGGCATGAAGTTAGGTAGGAGAGCAACATTAAAAGGACCTCCATCATCTGGTGGTCGAATTCAAGGAAAAAAGAGAGAAAAAGAAGAAGAAAAAAGGGAAAAGAAAGAGAGGAACCCTAGTTCATGCATGGAAAAATTCTGCATTCAATCTAGCTGACTTCTTCCTCCTCTAAGTCCATCGCGCCATTAGTGTTAGGGGTCCCTGATAAGAGTCTTTAGATCAGATCTAAGTCCTCTTCAATCCCTTTAAACCTTTCCTCCAAGTTCTTCCAAGAAGGCGGATCAAAAGTTGATAGTGTTTGGAAGATCAAATTTCAGCCTCAAGAAATTCTGCGCAAGCTAGCACTTCCGCAGGATTGGATCTCTTCAGGAACTTCGCGTGGACTTCTCGTAGAGGCCATTCGTGTGCGTGGCTGCGAAGTCGAGGATCAGATCCACAAGTTTCATCCATCATAAAAGGTATTAATCCTACATTAATCTTTTATTATGGTGTCAAGATCTAGGTCTGATTCCCCGAGGTTTTACCCTCTTTTGGGGCTCCTCACGGAGATATCTCCAGAATCCATTCAATGGATATTCGGAGATTAATCGGAATAGAGTTCTTAAGTTTCAGATCTGATAGTTAATCATGCATGAAAGTTTTAGCATAATTGTTTAAACGATTCCGGCATAATCCTATGTGTTCTTAAGGTGCTGATTTCTAGATTTGATCTTGTAAGCATGCATGAATTAAATTGTTTGATTCGATTTTTCCGCTGCGTTTTAAAACTTAAAAAGAACTACGTATGGCTTGATCCCCCTTATGAAGGGGTACGTAGGCAACCCGATCAGGTTCAGCCATGGTTTTAAAAAAAAAAAAAAAATCCGCATGCTTAACACCGAAGAACCTAGAATTCACTTTCACTTATAACTCGACGTGCGTTCCTTATGGAATGAACGTACAAAACTACAACGCCGCTTGATTAAAGAGATGGGCTGACGTACCTCCTGATTATGTTGATAATTCGGATATCTACGAGAGGCATCACCACTCAGACCCGATTTTAGATATCGGTATGTATGTTGGACTTTAAATGTATCTAATTGATTGTATTATTTTTTGATTTTTGTCACTACTTGATTTGAGAATATTTTTTGTTGTTCATTTTATAATTTGTGTCATTTTAAAACAATAAGATGCATCATATAGGTTGAATCAGGATCATAGAAACATAAAAAAATATCAAGAAAATATCAAATTAGATTTAAATTCATAGCAAAAGTTCAAAAAAAGTGATTACCAATTAAATTTTTTTGAAAACTCAAAAAAAGTGTCGGTCTGCAAACCGGCACGCCCTACCTGTATCGGTTAGGCACGAAACTGAACCGTACCGGATGTCAACTGGTACGGATCCCGGTACCGGTTCGGCGGACCTTAATATATTTCATAACCCTCCTCGAATATAAAAAATTAGTTTTCGTTTTGCAATGTAGCATAATATAGTTTGTTAATAATTTAAGTTGTTGATTATAATTACATGCGGTTATCAATCAAATCTTATGTGGAATCTTCTGTAGATAATGTCTACATGTTAATTACTAATTTTATTGCATAGTTGTTTATGACAAATTAAATAATCAATTTGCATATTTTTGTTATGGTTTGTGTTTGTATTATTTTTGATCCAATTTGACCCAAAAAAAATTCAATGGATTAATTGAATTAATATTAAATCCGATCCAATCGGACCCAAAGGGAATTGGATTTGTTCTGAGTTCAATTTTTTGACTTGATCCAAATATGGACTGGATTTGGGTTGCACCCATCCCTAAAACCTGGCCCACTTGCCGCCATTATTTTGATATAATCCATCGTCAGTGTAGATCATGTTGGATGGACTATAAAAAAAAGGTCTTAAATTATCATTACAAGTTTATGCACCATAAGTAGTGTAGAATATGAAGACGATGTATATGACAGGTTATGCTTTATATGAAGCATGGCATTTATGCCATTGCCCCACAGTAGTTTTAGAGCATTCTCGCAAGCTACAAGTGCATGTTCCCTGAGTTACTAGGATGCGTATGAAGCTTTTTCCAGATTTTGTCACATGGCATATGTAGTGACTATAAATTTGGGAGCATTTGCAAAAATCTGATACATTTGAAGTTAAAAGAAACAGAAACTGGAAATATAAGCAATATACCGGCATTAAGAGCATAACTAATTTACATATGCTACGATGAGGATGGCAAGACAGTAAGGTTACTAGTCCGTCCTTTCAGATAATACATTCAGGTGCACTGAAAATCCCAAATTCCCAAGTCCTAATAGCAATCACCAGAAAATCTGCAAGACAGTAAGGTTACTAGTCCGTCCTTTCAGATAGTACATTCAGGTGCACTGAAAATCCCAAATGCCCAAGTCCTAATAGCAATCACCAGAAAATCTGGATGGAAGCTGTGAGAAAATCCTTAAAGATGCATGCTCCTATTGATTTCTCCTTTTAAATTGAAGGATAAGTAAAGCTGCTGTTCTTTTTTGTTTTTATTTATGCAATATAATGATCTTACTGGATAATAAGTTATGGTTACAAAATCAGCTGGAGTTGTATCATCGCAGTTCTCCACCAGGCTCGAACCGACAGACACAGTCGTATATGTTTCCATTAAAAAGCTTCTCAGCCAATCTCTGATTCTTTACCATTGCAAGCTGAAAAATAAACCACTTATGTTATTATTGAAAGCAGGTATTGATGAATATTAAAAAAAATACATGAAAGCAAAATCTGCCATTCATGCTAGCCAGCCATGAACCAGATGGATCAAGCCACCATGAGCATGATGCATGAGTTGCATTATCAGATAAGATTATTTGGCTTGCTGTTAATTTTGAACAAGTTTAAGATCAATGGTGAAGGGAAATGTTAGATGCTTGGACAGGACAATATTCCACATGCAACAATTAATTGGGCCACGGTTTGCTATCATAAATGATGTTTTGGCAAGTTAGACTAACACAGCCTTTTCCTGAGGGTTGAAAGATAACAGGATAAAAACAGGCTCTATCTTATTATAGTTTGTGGCAAAGTCATACCTTCAGGACATCACACTTAAAAAAGGCATTGAAGTTCGTATGTAGAGCTCGGCCCATCCCTTCCAAAATTATCTGCATCACAAAAGGCAACAATTTTAACATCAGCAACATATAAACAAGTTACAAGCAATCAAAAAGAAAACATGGAAGTAGAGTCTCTGATACTTGAAAAAAGTGAGCTGCGTACCAAATCTGCATCTTTTGCAGCAGCAGCAAGCTCTGAGCTGACCTGCCGGAAATCTATGCATGGGCTCCCACACCCATTCTCAACAACCATAAGAGGAATTGAAGTTGAGTTACCTACCAGTCCATCGTCAATACTAACCATTGCATCCACTAGAAGTCCTCCAGCTTCAGCAGCTTTTCGAAGGACATCACAATGCTGTTTTTCAGGAGAAAAGTTAATTATTTAAAAAGTATAAGTCAAATGTTGAAGATATGGGGAAAATTTTCAAAATAATTGTAAAGATTCTTAGTTTCATAAGATGACGATAGATGCCATGCAGCATGTCTATAGAGTTTCAACGAATACCTTAGCCGCTTCAGCTACTATTTCAGGAAGCTCATTGGCGGTGACATCATTTAAAGCTGGCAAGGAATTTGCAACCAGAACAACCTGCATATAGGAATATTTTACCACCTGCTCTAAGTTCACAGTTCCAAGTTCCAGCATGGAGCTTACAAAGAGAAGCATCAGTTCAGAGAAGTTAAGAGTTGCTTAAGATGATTGAATTTGGTTAAGATAATGTACTGAAAAACCAATAGATTCGGTCACTCGATCAATGACTAGTTCATACCCCATAAAAATTTGTCTAAAGCAAATGTGACTCTTGGTAATCAATATGCAACAGCAACATATTGCATGTAGCAGGGTTGCCTTGTGTTCCAACAAATGAGGAATATTGAAGAAGTATTTCATGGTTGCATTTATCTAAATGGATTCTATTGTTGCAAGGCGGATAAATTTGTCATTTATTGGATTCTTCATAGTTATATATATTAGTTGCTTGCATTTCAGGAGATTATAGTCATTGTATATCCCATTAGAGTTACTTTAAGAATGATTGGAAAGAGTACCACTTTATTCCTATTGATCTATTTCTCATCAATTAGGCATACTAGATACTTTACCTCCATCGACAATTGCAGCATTAAGCCATATGAGAGAGATAACGCACAATATGCCTCAATAATTTAGGAATTCTAAAAGCATCAAGAAATTACTTCTTAATATTCTTGACTACTTTTAACTCACCTCAGTTCCACGCTTAAGGAGTTCTCGAGCTAATGGAAGCATTCCAAGAACAACATCAGCACCTGAGTTATCCACAAAGAGTAATGCTCTTCTATATGGTGCAAGTTTCTTGTCTCCACAACCAAGCATTCTTTTTTTAAACATATCGAAGTCATCCACCTAATACAGTAGGTGCAATTTAGCTGAAGCAATGGCCAAAACATGGTCATCTTAATCAAAGATTAAAACAAATTACGCATGCCATTGCAGGAACTAGCAGAGAAATAAAATATAAACTATCAGTGTAATAGTATAGTTCATTTTTTGACAGGAGATTTGTTACTATAAGAGAACTTGCCCGCCAAGGTCGTTGCATCTTTTTGCGGCTCATTCGGTAAATTTCAATTATAGTTCCTTTGTGGTAAAGGTCAACGCAAGCACGAGATCCCCAATCAAATATGTTTGCAGCAAGAACACCTTCAATGAGAGCAAGTAATCTTTCCTCCTACGAAACAGCAAAATGTATGACTAGTCAGTACAACATATGTCACTTCTGAATGCAACTAGGGAAAATGTTCAGCTATCACCATGTGGCCTCTATTTTACCAACTAGTGGTCTAGGATACATAATTAACAGTATAGGCAAATAACAGTATATGCAAATAAAACTGTGAATAAACGTCATCAATATAATGCATAAGTTTCAAGTAAAACAATTTAACACATAAGGATGTATCGATGAAACAAGAACAATCAATGTGTTTTCATGACAATTATTTGATGTACCCATGCTATTCAGTTAAAGCATGAATTAGATTCAAAATGTTCTGCAGCCATATCTAGGTCTTTTACTAAGTATGCTGATAAATGTCAAATAAATACATAAATACTGCACTTAGTCGCAAATGTAACAATGAAAATAAGCCCACCTTGGAGATTAGTGGTACCTCTAGGGCTCACATATCTAGGGCATTCCTATCCTACATGTTTCTCACATTTGGTGGAGTTGGAAGAAAACACCAGACCCATATCGATCGGATGAGGCATGTCATATAGGTGTACATAACCCAATTGCCAAGCACAATGCTAGCTAAACACAGAAATATCAGGGTGAAAAGGTACCTACCATGGCCAACACTTCCCACACTAATCTAAATAGAATGCAAGATGATAACAGAGACAATTTCACAATAGGTTTTAGAACTACCTCTAAGGTTTGTGATTTTGTTGTGACTTCTGTGAAACTTTTGTAAGATCAATAAAATCAGACTGCCAATCTTCCTAGAAAGTGATTCAAACTAATTAATCAACAAGGTTCACAAAATGAAAATGTAATTTATTTGTTATGTGGAAACAGGTTTGTTTGTTGAATACAGGTCCATTCCAGGTTGGTGTTTTGATCACCATGTGTATGTTGATTGTTGAGTGATATCATTATAATGAGATCAATGCTACTAATAATTAAATGACTCCAGAGAAAACACATCATCCTTAAAAAAAAGTCCAATGGCATATTTAATATGGTGATACCTACAACAAGCAATATCATATGGATCGAGTATTTTCCTCATCCAGAAAAATAAATGATCAAGGTTATGACTTGGAAATCAAAGAATAACCTGTTCAAACATGTTTGCTAAGTTTTTAGGTGTATCTATCCACCTAAACATCCTTCTGGATATTTCCATTGAAAAGCTTGCAAAGTATCTCAATTCTCAAGTCTCCAAAAGTATTCAGCACATGTATGCTTGCATTCTTCCAACCCTTGGCAGTGCAACCAGACTATTAAGTCGAATATCATTCTAGTTTAGCAAATGCATATATTAATAAACCATCAAGCCATGTTTTATGCCTAGAGAAGGAGAAGGTTGGATGGAAATCCTCTTTTCTGATGTTTGGCAATTTGAAGAAAGTTTTAAGGAGAAAAATAAGGAATAATAACAGGCCAACATGTTCTGTCAGGGGCCTAAACATTTTATTTTAGATAGTGATTTTAAGAAAACAACAAAAAGCAAGGGATAAGGACAACCCTCCTATATCATAATCACTTTTTCTATAGTTTTTAATCTAGTTTTCTTAGTTTAGCCAAATAGTAGAAAAAAATAATTTTTCTTCACTTTCATTACTTTATTTGCTTTCTTTCATTTTATCGGCAACCAAACAAAGCCTTAGTGTGACATTGTAGGCTGTGAGTGTTTGGCTGTAGTACAATGCTTTCTACCAACTTGATACCAAAGGAAATAAGAGCATTATTTCTTCCCTGTATAATTTGCCAATATATCGTGTCCAACCACCAACAGACCAACTCACATTGAAGAGCAAACATTTAAAAAAAAAACCTAACTAGCGCAAAAACATGTTGAGCAACCATAACAAAATTTTATGTACGAGGATTTACATTTGGTGCACACACCTCATTCATACCATCGAGCTCAATAAGAAGGTCTGGTAAAACAGCAAGAGAAGCCTCATTTTCCCTAGACCATGGAAAGAGAGGGTAAGGAGATCAGATCATATGCATGTGTTCAAACTTCAACTCCAATTCCAGAGCATAGAAATGAAGAACATATAATTCAGTTGCATGTGTTACACATGTATAGTTATGTGAGAACAACAGCAAGAGAAGCCTCATTTTCCCTAGGCCAGGGGGGAAAAAAGGGTCAGGAGATCAGATCATATGCATGTCTTCAATCTCCAAATCTGATGCCAGCGCATAGAAATCAAGAGAATACAATTCAGTTGCATGTATTGCATATGTACAGTTATGTGAGAACAACATCGGATAACTTATCTTAATTCATCCCCATGGCTCTATATAATGTGCATATTATCCTTAGGATAGGAAACATATTAAGGTAGGAAACAATATCGTGCGTGTATGTATATATATATATATATATATATATATATGCACAGGCTGATTCTGATAATGGGAATTAACAACTAATCAATTGCCGAGAGATCACCTCTTGTGAATTCCAAGACACCTCAAGCTGAAGTTCTCACACCAGAAAGCTTCTGATGACTAGGAAACATAAAGAGCTCAAAAAGATGATGGTGGAACATATTCCTGTGAATAGGTCTTGCCTTCCACCAACCCAAAAAATTCTCCTATTCTCTCCTTCCATACAGATCACATATGTTATATCACATGTTCCCACCTTATCTTTAGGACTTTGGAACCAAGCTTGCAAAGGCCGCATTAAAGAAATCAGGATAAGCCCTTTTTCTCTACTTCAAATCCCAACGCATCTTTTATGAAATTTAAATGAAAAGGTAATATAAGAGACCAAATTCCCCTCATTTTAATAATGACTGATAAGTATCGAGATTCATGAAATTGTAGCTTTATCATTGAAGGGACTCACTAAATAGAATCAAGAGGCCTAAGAGAACACGTTCTCGGAAATTCTCATACATGACTTATGACTTTATGATCTTGTTTCAAAGAAAAATAATAATTTTTAAAATCCTAAGGTTTGCTAGCAAGAACTCAAATACTGTCCTTGACTACCTGTATCGTACTGTAGCAGCTAGGAACCAGTACTAGGCAATTCCTCAGGACCGAATCATGGGTGAGCTGGCCCGTACTGTCATAAACCACCCCAAAAAAGCCATATCAACCTTGTACCGCTAGGTATTGAACTTACACCCTTCTTTTTTGTTTTGGTACCAGCTGATACCCTATGCCAGCATATTGTGTACATATCAGCCAATGAATGCCACAAGAGTGTACCATGAGATTTAACTCCATGTTTGCTAAAATCTTGACGAATCAACACAAGCGATCCTTTTTCCAGATATATTGCTATTAGTAAGTATCCGTTAAAATGCCGTGGCAATGCATTCTTTGTGATATTTAACAATTATTTCAGTAGAATCGACTCATAATTCAAATGCATCTCTATATATAATACGGACTTTGGAAACCGCGACTCCACCTCGAGTACTACTACACTTTAAGTTATTTCTGAACTGCTAGTTTATATTATGTTTCTCTTGTCAAGCACAATACCATTGAGAGGAACCAGCAATCACTGATTCTGTCTAAGGTCATCTCACATGCATTGCACATGACCATCTCTAGTATAAATTTAACAGGAAAATATTTTATTGAAGTATTTATTCTTCAAATGACAAACATTACTCCATTTAGCATCAGACAGATCTACAGATAGCAATAGCCCAATAAAAATATATATAAAAAAATATAAACACTCCTTTTCTTTATCGTGTCACCTAACTAACCTTTTTTTTTATAGTAATATAGGCATCAACAAACTGAAACTCTCGCAAGCATTCTTCCCTTAGCTCCAAAAGATTAGCCAAGCCTAAACTTCCCATAAGCAGCAGGCTCTTCCATCAACCTATAACAAGGTGTAGATAACATATCTGGTGAAAATTAGTGGATAGTATTGAGAAGAATAATGTTTTCTGGTTGCTTTCATATTAAACTTACAATTATAAAGAAGGATTCATTTCATAACATTCTCTCCTCCAGAAAAATCAAATCAGTATACGGAAATCTTTTGCAATATTAAATGTTAATTATACAAGTATAAAAGCCAAAGACAATAAAAATACACACATAGCAACTTGATTTAGTGTACTCAAGACTTTTCTGAGTGAGCTATCCAACTTTACCTTACTAGGTAAATCCATAGCAGTTCCAGATACAAAACTATGGCTTAATTCAGTTATCTATTAAACTCATAACAGGATAGCTTCCTGAAATATTTAATTTGGTGAGCATTTTATATTTAAGGGACTATTATCAACAGAAGAGTTTAATAATGCATTGGACTGTGAATTATATGGTGGGCATAATATGCCTATTTCATGAAAGAAATATTTTAAAAAATAAATTAAAGGTGTCATGCAAACTCATGCAGGTACGATTAGCCCATTACTACCTCGACAAGATACATGCTGTTGACCAGCAAGGACTGGAGGGGTCAGCATTTGAAATTAAAGTTGTGTTGATATTAAATTGTAATAAACATGATTTACCTTGCCAAGTGAGCTGAGAAGGCACGTGCAAATGCATCACCCCTTCTTTTAGCATCATCCGTTCCTCCTTCACCTGCTACTGCCTGCAAGACAGTGGACAAACAGTAAATTAGTAAACAAATTTATTATTTAAATAATGTTAGATGAAGAATGACCTGCATCTTTATTGGGGAAGAAAAGTGGAAAACTCCACTGGCATTACAGTTCTAATGAAAACTTGAGAAAATATTTGAAGTATTAGAATCCTAAACAGATATATGCTTTGAAGATTCACAAATTATATAGGAGCCAAATGTTACTCAACAAAGTTATATGCATCAAACAAAAATATGTAAATATTGACTTGGATATAGTTTCTTGTGATGTCCACAATCCACCTTCTAGTGACGATTCAGTAATCTAATTGCACTTCAATTTTTAGCTTGAAAACAGAAAGGGGATGTACAAAATTTGTTTTCTTGTCATCTGCAGGTGCTTTTTATTCAAACCAACTGAATAACCATAAGTAATATGCTGTGAACCATACCAAAGGTACTATCAATAATAATGAAACTAATGTGTCAAGCAAAACTATGCAAATTTTCCATTTTGCTCCCGACTATCTCTCAACAGAGTAGTCTTAGGATCATCTATGCCCAGTTTTCACCAATTGCTGTCCACCTAATATTTATTCACTTTCTTTGTTCATTGGTATTTACTCTATATATTACTTCCTCTACATTACAAACTGAAAATGTCAAAGAATTAAATGTAAAGCATATTTCACAATTGAGCTGGTGCAGCCTCCCAATGATGCAAGAAAAAAAAATTCACAACTCAACAACTAAATAACTTCTGACATGTGTAATGAGTCAAACATACAGACAATCTGATATTTTATTGATTTGCTGCTCCAACTGACCAATCAATCCTATCTAGTGAATTCTCAGGTTCCTTTTAGAGTGCAGATTGGAATATGGTCCAAAATCTGATCTCTCTATCAATTGCATATCACTTGTTTTTTAGGCATTTCTTTCCCTCTAAAGATAAAGATTAAGTTCAAAATGCTGATGGACCTCATTCCCATGTACGAAATAAAAATAGAATATAATAAGAAACAGATTTTGCAAAAATACTAATAGAATTTTAATAGCACAGTTCTCACTAGTAGCAATACTAAAAAGAATACACAATTGCGTCATTTAACTACATGTAGCATAATCATGTGAGAAAGATTAAAGGAGGAAATAAGAAAGGTGTAGAAAATCAAGAAAAAGACGTTACTCCAAGAAGAACATTTGTGTGGTGAGCAGCAAATATATATATATATATATATATATATATATATATATATATATATATATATATATTTCAGTCTTCAGATAAAGAAACACTAGAGATAAAGGACATATAGCCTTCTGGTACATGGTAGGAATACCAAATTCCTCCATGCTAATAACAGCTGGAAAATGCCAGAAAGAAAATAGTGCTAAGCAGATCAATGTGAAGATGATGAGCTTGACATATGCAGGATGCTGGTGAAAAGAATATATCTTATACAAGAATTTTCACAGTGACATCGTAAAATGAGAACTACATTTAAACATGTAAATTTCATTATCGACAATTATCTCAACTCTCAAGAATAATCAAAAGGTATGGTTTTCTAGCACATACCTTATCCACTAGGTCAGGCAAATGCTCTGAAAGCACCATAAACCAATACCTACAGCATGCTATAGCTTGTTAGTATGGATAACATCAACAAAAGTTCCACTTTGACCATCATTTACTAAAAGTAAACAGCATGATTTCAAAATAACTTACTCAAGCTCACTATGATCCGATAGATCAATAGTGTTTGGTTCATACCTGCAAATGAAGATCATCATTATAATTTAAGTTGCTTAACAATTAACAACAGGTTGCTAACTCAAAATCTAGCCCTTGTAATTAGAAGATAAAGCAAAACAACTACCATCACCTGTAAATCCATGAATGGAGGGAATGGATAGCATAAGAGTATATTATGCATGGTCCATCATACCAGTTTGTGGTATGAGGGGCATATTGAGTATCAGTACAACGAACCGACCCCATACCGAGCATATAGACAATATACCATGATGGTACCAATATGGGGTCTGATACCGAGATTGCCAACCTTGATATTATGATTTGACATAAAAGATGAGCACAGTGGATTTTTGATGACAGGGTCAAAGGAGGTGTTGAAGTTGTCTGTGGTGATGACTTCAGGAAGAAAGCTTCCTCTTAGAATATTACATAACACATATCAACTTCATACATAAACAACATTTCTTGCATCAAATGCTCACTGATAATTATAGAACATTAGGAAGTAGAACCACAAGTCAAGTGGCTGCTTACGTCTTAGGATCTGCCAATAAAGGAAACTCCTCCAATGTGGGTACAACATAAAGAACACCAATATTTAATGCAGCACTTGCATCCGATCTCAAGGCAATGCCCCTGGAAGAAGGTCGCTCAAAACCACCCATACCAGTAGTTCCTGGTGGAGCCATTGGGACAGGAGCTGTAATCTCAGTACCCTTCTGCACAAACTTCTCCATCCAAGATATCTGCCAAGAGAATGCAATGATCATACCCCTACTACTGGTCAAAAATCACAAGAAAAGCCATAGAAGAGTTTTCATAAGCACACCCCCGGCAGTAAACATATGTCCAAAGTCCAAACAATGACAACTCTATGTATCGTCTAGAAATTTGAGTGAACTTGGATATAGCTGCGCACACCCACTGCTACAGCTGTAATAGGTACATGAAAAGCAACTTTCTGAAAAACAAATGAAAGACTTTTTTCTTTAAAGTTTTCTGGCCGAAAATCTACATAACCGACTCAGACCAGACATATTATGATATATTCATGACTTTTACAAATGCTGATAATCAGAGGTATAGCCGACAGCAAAGGGAAGGATTAAGATTTGCCCCTTATGATTGACGCAGAAATAACAACTATATGAGGTCCACTTTTATCTAAGACTTAGTAAAAACTATGAATACAGATCAAGTGCAGAAATGATCCTAATGCATATATAAGTAGACAACTTGAAGCTTTATACTAAATAAACTTAAAATGCAGGAGCATATGTAGATATCTGACTCCATGAAAAGTAATATATTCTTGCCTTCTCCCTCAGATCACCCAGAGGAGGACCGTGAATCTTTCCCCCAACATATGGAAATCCCATAGGGAACCGTTCGACCAGTTGATGTGCCCTCAAGACATCAAGACCGTGCTTTTCATAGCTCATGAATGCACCAAGAGCTCCTAAAAAGCCTTCATGGCGCAAAAACATGGCTTGCGCCTGACCCTTGGACCTAGGACAAGGTCAATGTTCAGCAGAAGAATATGAGAAGAAACAGTTGAAGTGAAAAAAATCAAATTATATCTTTATGATTTTAATTAATTTTTAGAATGGATTGTGAAACTGAAATCATTCAAACAAAAGGATAAGTTGGCAAAACACAATAATATACTAAAACAACAGTGATAACACTCATCCCGTGCTGCAAAATTCAAAGAAAAGCAAGTCATAAGAAGCACAAGCAGCACTGTCCCTCTAGTAATTACCAGAAATGCACTGCAAAAGAAATAGTGTCCATCGTATAAGCATGACCGCAGATGAAAAATCCTCCAAAAAAAATTCTTTTGAGCCCATAGCGAAGCGCATTCAAGTAGGAGATCTGTCATACAGGAACTATGCAAGGTTATGCAATATAAACAAGTATATTTGCATTACAGATCTCAGGGAGGGAGGGTGGGGGGAGGACAAATATAATTAATTTAAGACCACCAAAATATGTTGTCTGCACTCTGCACCAAAACCACAATTACAAATCCATAGAAGTAGAAGTAGTGGCAATGCTTAACCTGTTTAACTTGATTCAACCCATTGTAGGTCAGGTCAGGTTGTTTAATAAAATGGTCAGGTTTGGGTCTAGATTTTTTACCTATTTAATAAACAGATCAGATTCAGACTGATAGACTTTGACCTATCCTATATCCGATCCAACCCATATCTGGTCCAACCCAACCTGATTGCCACCCCTACTGTAGCAGGTTACACCCCCATGTAAAATCACATAAATGTGCCAGATTAAGATTAATGTGAGCTATTTACATATAATGAGTCAATTTTTTGTTCATATTTTCACCTTGAACTTTCACATAAAAAATGCATGCATTTAAAAAGCCAATTAATCAATTGTTGTGCAGGAAAGGAAGTGCAGCACTAATCTGTTTCTAGAAAAAATCTCTCCTAGTACCTTTCTTGCTATACAGGCAACTGATTGATGTAATTTCAGTTATGATCAGATACTACTGTTTCCCTCAAATGCTATATTTTTAGTCTAAGACAATATTTGAAGATTCAGCTGTAATCAATCAAGCTAACTGGATCCAAAAACTCGTGGTTTCGGTATTTTCAGGCAGTTTCAGCAATTCCAGAGAAAATATATGGTTTTGGCTGATGCTCCAAAAACTGATGAAACTCTCAAAAATGACCAGCAGAAACTAATCTGCTGGAAGTCCATGCGTTTGAACTGAAAATGAAATAAGACAAGCAGGTTTAGTAAAAACCTTGTGAAGACAATAAATTATAAAATATTAAAGAAATTTCTCTTTTCCAAGAGTTTTTTTCTTTTATTTTTTGGGAGGGTTCTTCTTCAAAAGGGGTGGTTCATTTCAGTATAAAAATGCATATTTTCCTTCATTTGGAAGCAACTGGTGCACTTTAGAGTCTCATAAATAAGATGGATTAATGTCCCAAAATATCAAGAGAACCCCTAGCACTAGTGAAATAATTGGCTTATAATGGAAAGAAAAAAAAAAGACCTAATGTAGCATGTAAAAGCTAGTTTTCTTACATCATGCACAAAACTGGACATAAATCTGATGCTTGGTCCAGACAGCAATCAAAATAAAGCTGACATACTTTAATAGAAAAATGCATTTGATTCGAGCATATTCTAATCCAGCGTGGGAAAAGTTTATGCTCATATATAGCATATATAGTTCCGTCACAACTCACAACATTGTTCACTGTGATAATACAAAAACTCAAGGCACTTTACCTGCCCAATATTATACGAAATCATTCGCAGGAGGGAGAGAGAGATATCTTCTGGTCTGTAGTCCAATAGCTCCTTGGTTTCTGCAATTGTCCTTCCAAAACTAGAGGCAATAGTTGATGCTGAGAGACCAATCTGCCACCATTTACAACAATTAGAGAGACTAACTTATTCGAATTTAAAAGAGGCCTCTGTTTGTGCAATAATATGCAATGAGCTTGAAAATGATCCAAAGTATAAATCTATAACCTAAAATAAGAAGCATCTCACAGATAGCAAGTTTCATATATCTGCAGTAGGAGAAAGTTTGAAGAACAAAGCAACGCATAAAATTCACTATGCACGAAGCACAACATAAACCAAATACATGCTGACAATAGAGCACAGCCTCCCAGAAGCATAGACAAAGTAACACCTGGAATAGATGAACTTGAAATTGTGCTACCAACATTTTACAACTGCATGTAGTTTGTCTTAACAATCTGACTATCTCCTGCCCCAATGAATGCATAGCAAAAAGACAGTAAAAGTTATACACCACAAACTGTGATGCATAAGCCTAGCTAACGAACTTACTTGCGGGATCCATATAACCATGGAAGTTAAATCAACAATAAACAAATCACCTTGGGAGTAGATAAGATGTTCATGCTTTTGGGTAAACAAGTAAAAAGTGAAAAAAGAGAGAAGAATCAGTGGCTGGTCAATTGTTTAGAAAGTGTTTTAAAACTTGTATGATTTGTCAAAAAGGATACGTAGATGATCATGGAATTAAGTCCAAGCCTGGAATTACATGAGAATATCTTAGCATGTGCTCTTGTAAATCCCATACAGATGAAGGGACAAAAAAGCACCAGCACAGCAAAATTAGGAGTCTAATGATGAAGAGAATAAAAGGCAAGATAGTCCTTGCAATACAATGCACCAATAAATGCCCACAATCAACTTCAAAAATATATTGATCACTAGTAAGCTCTTTTGAGGGGAGGGGAGGAAGTGTAAAGAAAAATTGAATTGGGACATATCCAGACGGTCACACCCCTCTGCTTCACAACGAGGTTCTAGGTTCAGAAAAAGTGAATTAGGACATATCCTAATGGTCATACCCTGATGCTTAACAACCAGAGGTTCTAAGTTCAAGTAATCGGTGGTTCATCCCCAAACATTTGGGCCCACGTAGATATGTTGCGGGTGGGTCTCCCTCGCTGTCTCTCTCTCTCAAAAGAAAAAGAAGAAGAAGAAAAGGTATTCATGGAGCTTAGGAGCATTACTTGGGTGATATGTAACCTTTTGAAGCAAATTTAGGAAACATTACTTTGACAAGAGAAAACAAAGAGCCATCATGTGTAATAAGGCAACTATATGCATCGAGAACCGAACAATAAGAAGCTCCAAGATCTAAACCCCACCACCCCACTCCCACCCCTCAATTGTTGCTTCTAGGTTGTTCCACTCTCCATCCTCCTCATATCACAAAACCCTGATTGTAATCCTAACCTAGCAAGAAAACTGGACTCAAATAATAGATCAGATATCCAATTTTGAATAGGTTAAAGCTCGGGTCAAGGTCTCAACTATCTTTGGACTATTGAGATAAGATCAAGTCTAGGTTTTTTCAGTTAACAAATAAAGCTTAAACCTCCCCTGATCTGATCAGAACCCAATTTGCTTATGGGCCTAAAAAACAGAGCAGTAGAAAGAAAAATGGACGAGTAAGATTACAATGCCAGTTGTTCAGTCTAATATCTAGATAAATGGCCTCTTTTTAAAGATAATTAAAAATGCATCATATGTCGAAAAAAAGGGCAGCCTAGTGCACGAGGCTTTTGTAAGGGAGGGTCAGATGTATGCAGCCTTACCTCCGCATGTAGATAGGCCGTTTCAATGTTTCAAATCCATGACATCCAGGACATAATGGATTAACCTTACTGTTGTGCTAAGGCCCGCCCTCACCATAAGCAACATTTTGAAAAATCGAAGAATACCTAAATATTTTATATATTAGATTACAAATAATAAAATAAACGAGTGGCCTAGTGCACAAGGGTTCCATCATTGCAGAGCTTGGGGAGGGTCATATGTATGTAACCTTACCTTATCGTGGAGAGGCAAATTCTATTTTTCGAACCTTTAGGTCACAATCGAACAATCTTACTATCGAGCCAAGTCTTGCCCTCATATTATAAATAATAAACCATAATAATTAAATTTATAAATAATAATCACCATCATGTTTAACAATAATATCAAAACAACAAACAAAATAGAATTTGGTAATAAATTAATCATTTGATAATGCAATTAAGCATAAAAAAGGATAAGATGACAAAGTGCATAAAATACCTTGGAATAGTCCATACCACCATATATATCTCCAACAAGCATGTCAACATTGCTATTGTCACCTTGCTGGCTCAACTCTAACAACTCAACAAAACTAGAGCATAGGATAAATGTGAGCAAAGGATAAAAGGTCCACACATCATAAAAAGACGAAATATGTAAAGAAGAAAAAAAAAGTACCTCTTGCACTTTGTCAACAACCTCCCTAATCCCCAATAAGTACCACCACCAACATTAGTCCCACTAACCCGTTGAAATTTTCCATCCCCCTCCACCTAAATGAAGCAAAAAATGAGAGTAGAAAGAAAAGAAACAACTTCCACATTAAGAGGAAGAAATAAAAGGGCGAGGCACAAGCAATACCTTAATCATACTAACTCCAGAGCCAATATTAACAAGAAGATAGGGAAACAAATCGTTATGATCAATCTGCACAAACTCCTTCTCGCCCTCCATGTGTGTAAAAGCTTCATGGCGGATTGCCTATCTAACATAGCACAATTAGTGTTAAAGTGTACCTCCAAATTATAACATGCCAGAATTCCCTAGGATTATGATTTTCTTTTTTCTTTTTTCTTTTTTTTTGCCCTAGGGGTTGGGGGAAGTGCTTCAAAAAATAAAAGAAATTATGAAGAAAACCATGAGCACTTATAGAAAGTGACAAATAATCATATAGACAAAATTAACAACATTAGAGGTCTCTATAATCCATTAAGTAACATGAAGACTATGCATAGTTGGATGCTTATTTTATATTTTGACATCTCTAAGGCTTTTTGTATGTCACCTAAAATTTTTAGACATCCTCATAGTGTTCATCACCTAGTTGTCCCAAGTACTAACCCAAAGATCATTTGCATACCTCTAGCATTTCCTTAAAATAATTACTGACAATTAGTTCACATGGAGCAATTACAAGCTCAAAAACATGCCCTTGTCACCCAATATTCTACCTACCCATTTATGGCAACACTTTCAATGTAACTTGGAGGGAAAAAGGTTCTTGGAACACCTTTCAATTGTTTCTACATTTCAAGGTTTCGCTCTTTAGGGAACTAGTTTTGCAGTCAAGATAAACTTTTAACATTATCAGTTCGACTATTCCTGACTACATTCATAGTTTCATACTTTTTATATTTGGATTGTGCTCCAGACATGTTCCAATAGTGAGCAAACTGAAGATCCCAGGAGGTAGTATGGATTGTCATTTGTGGGTGGTCTCTTGTCTATGCATGTGGCGTTAACTGATCATTGCTTTTTACCTTATCCATTACACAACTCTCCTCCACATTCTTCAATATCTCTATGGAGTTTTACAACCTGTTTTGCATCTTTGACAGAAAGTCCCTCATGGTGAAAAGGAGTAAGCATTTTAAAATGCCTGGTTGCATGATGATCCATGAAAGACTAGTATGCTTTGCCTCCATTCTCCACTTGCCAACTTGAGCATTTCACTAGTATTGATAACCTTCTTAAATACAGTAAATTATGCTGAATACAGTGTCCAGTCCCATCCTTCCATAAGCAAGGTTCGTTGATCCGGTATTGCATACCTTACTAGTAATGGCATGGTATGCCCAGTACAGTAACAATCAGTTCCACTCAGTATATGCAGGTTCAATCCCTACATTGGTTGAACCTCAGTATCATACAAGTACTTTACTGGTAACGTCTAGTACCAAACGGTATAGGTTGATATAACAAATAGTGTCCACAAGTGCATAAAACACGTGAAATATGGTGTTATATGTCATACTCATAACTAGTCAAAAACTCTCTCAGTTCTCTACCCTCCAAGCCATTAATTAGTGAAAGGACCTTAAAAACTTATATTACTTCAAATTTTCACTATCCACCAAGCAACTTAGGCCTATACCAAAAACGGAAAACTAACATGAGTAGATATCATAAATGCACAACACGTACAATGTATATATATTTTATCACAATAACATTAGTGGCAAAATTTATTGAACAGGTATAATCAACCATAAGTGGATATACTGCAAAGTTACACATATGATGAATTATTGCATTCACTTTAGTGCGTTCTCAAAGTTCAGTTCAACTCCTTAAAAACAAATACAGTGTGCTTCAGGCACAAATATATCATCCATAAATAATTTCTTTCAACCGTAATTCCAAAGAATTGCAGGTTTCACTACAACCATCTTGAAGAGGCTTATATTAGCATTATGTATTTTTGAATCCATCTATTGTCATGTCATAGACATGTTTATGGTATCCAACAATAATAAGCAGTCAAGATGTATAATATGAAAACACACCAGCACCAAGATAAATATACATATGGCATGCCACTGGATTGGTATTATTGAACAAATGGTATACTACAATTTTAAAAATGCAATTCACTGGCTTAAATATTCTGAGACAGTGAAAAGAGAATTATTCAAGCTTTTGTCTACCCTAAGAATCACATAAGAACGATCAAGTATAAAAAGTACAAGTATTACCATTGGTAAAATAGAAGAGTCAAGCACCTAAATCTCCCACTATTATATCATCATTTTTTCAAATTTTCTAAGAATGACGAGACCTTGATATAAACTGATAAGGGAAGAATTTAACAAAAACATACCTTAAGCAAAAAATTAGCACCAGCTACAAGACAAGCCATTTCATCTTCCTTATCAAGGCTAACTCCAAGTCTCTCTTTAAAGACATCTGCAAATTTGTATGCCCCACCACCTGTTGCCTTCTCATGGAATCTAATTAGTAAATAAGCCTCCCTTACTAAGACCAATATAATTCAAATATACATTGAAATAAGCAGTGCATCCATTATGAGTTGCAAGCCAGTAATGGCAGTTCATGCATCAATGAGCATCAGATATGCACTAAAGTACAAAAAAAACTGTTACACTGACATCGCATACAGAATGACAAAAAAATAATAATTCAAACTCAGAAATTAGCTTGTGTATTAATCACTGAAGTCAAAAGCCAGAGAATCTAAATACCCATAGAAGTTTAACATCCTAACACTATATAAAAGCACCTTAATTTCCTAAATTTTAAATTCTCGTAGTAACCCTACCAGATTTCTTCCTTAATTCAATCACACCTAGACTTCTCCAAGAAAAGGATTCTGGCATTGATGGACTCTTAGAAGGAGTCATTTTGGGGAAAAGCTCTCCTTAAATTAGCATTTTCATGATTTTATATATAATAAGAGTTGCATATCTTCTAAATTATTTGTTGGTCATAGCAAAACTTAATTTTATCTACATCGAGGAGTACTAAAGCAAATAAATTTTAAACAATTTCATAAGCAACGTATATTAGTACCTAATACATATTATTTTTTTAAAATTTTTTCCTATATCTAAAATCTTATGGTAGCTACTTGCATTTGCATGTGCATTATAGCTAGTAATATTAAATTGTCGATCATTTAAACTTTTTTCCCAAAAAAAAACAAATTAAGTGTTTCTGATTGTAATTTCAAACTTGACGGGAAGTGATATGCAAAAGGAATACAATGAGTATCTTTTTTTTCTTCTACATGTTGCATCAGATGTGCATGGAATATTACACATTTTTATGCATCTGCCAGGATACGCATTTTGAATGGATAAATCAGTTCTTGTGCATCTTGGAGCACCTTCCACCTGTTTATGGGTTTCATGTTAGAGCATAATTACATGGAAGGTAATATGTTATCTCATCAAATAGTGACTGACCGGATCATGACTTAGACCTTTAGTAAACAATAAATGATAAATTTGTTCCTTCTTCCTAAATTATAAATCTCAATTTCGGAAGTGATAAATCTTCTCTTTGCATTGATTCTAGAAGAAAATCGCTCTGCTCTTAAAACTACATATCGTGTCTCTGTTCTTACTCCAGAGGAGTTCTGAAGATTCTCAAAGCAAAATAACTTGTTTACATAAAACATAACTTCACTGTTGGACCAAGGGTATGACCATGGTCTGCCGTACCGATCCGGGCCGGTACGTATCGGTATCGGACGAAACCGGTACGGTACAGCTATATTTTTCAATTCCGACTATTCGAACCCGTACCGACCTCAAATTTTTTTTGGCTTTTGGCCCGAACCGGTACAGTATCGGTTCGGTTCGGTATGGTACCGGTATCGGTGCCCACCGGTACGTCGGTATGGTCGGTACAGCGGACTTTGGGTATGACTATATTTTCGGTTCACCAACTTGCAGAAGATGCTGACAAAAACAGCTAAGGATATCTTGCTTACGATTCTAATTTTTTTTTCTTACTATACACATCTTCCCTTACAATGTAATTTGCTGTTTGCGTAAAAGAAAACCATCCACCAAACACTCAATAGTCTTTAATTTTGTCAACATATCATTATGAGAGAAATGAACAGAGAGTTGAAACAACTTCTGACTATCAATCCATTAGTTCCTCTATCAATTTTAAACATGCACTTATCATCACTTAACATTATAATACATGAATTTCTGACAGCAGTAACTTTGTTTACATGGTCCTAGGGAACTTCAATTAAAGATGAAAATACATATGCTGATCTGATATACGTATATGCTTGCATGTGTTTATGTATATATGCATAAGCATATGTAGATACATACATGCATATGTACAAACATATGTACATGTATTTATGTTGCAACTTTTCAGCAAACTCCAACCAAAGATGAACAACTCAAGCATACACATGTATATTTGTCTGCTTGAGCATATGTATGTACTTATGTACATGCATATATACACAAACTTACATCCATATGTGGATATGTACATGAAGACATACATATACGTATATATACGTATGAATGCATGTAAAGATATAAAAATAAAATGGAAGCTCAATTAATTATAAGAAATTCAGGCAATGCACATTAGATGTCCTTTCTTCTGTTAGTTACCTTAATTATTATTGGGTTATCATGAGGTCTAGTCCCAGAATGCCATGATGGTGAATCAAGTCCTGTCATGTAAAATAAGTCTAATCAATAAAAAAGGAGTGCACAAAAATTAACAAATTTATAAAAATCATGAAAGTCTTGTGAGATTGAAACATAAATGAGAAGTTAGTGAAGCAGAAAATGCAAATCATATTATTTAGAAACACAGCAAGTGTTGTCAAAAAAGTGGTGGAGTAACACCTATGCAAACCCTCTCCTGATCTAATGCTCATATAAAAGTGAACAAGGTATCAATGAGTCATCGGATGAATGGATGACCATACAGAAATTTGATAATGTCGCATACTGTAAAACAGTCCAAAAACCAGTTCATAGCATCTACTGAAAGATAGTGTTTTGCTTTTTTTCCTTATGGAATTAGATAGTTTTTTTGTCAGTTCTCAGTTGGTCTCTCTTGATAGCTTGAAGAATAAAACAAATCCTCTTGGCAAAATGAAACTAAAAGAGTTTCAAAACTACCGAATTTTGTGTCTTATTCTAAGCATCACTTCAGATTAAATGGCATGGCACTAGATTAGCTTGCCAAATGGGTTATGAATCGTGATGTCCTTTATCCTGGTGATCCTATATCAGCGAGGTGCCGAATAGTTGCTTGGGACAAAAAAAAGAAGAAGAGCATTTTAATTTCAATTCTGATGTTGTTGACAGTACTTTAGCAACCTATTGGTGTTCGGTAAAACTCTAGCCTCTAGGCCTTTCCTGCTATGTTAAATCAAAAGTAATCGTGCATACCTCCAAGATGAAGTTGCTTGGATGAAATGAAATCCAGACACTCGTCCAACTTCCCAGTCTCAAAATTTACAAAATGGAGCCTTCCGCCAAGAATTGGATAGCTCCTCCTGCTTCCATTAGAGATTCCAAACCTCTTTTTTATTGATATTTTCCTCTTATCATCAGGTGAATGTTCCTCATGTCGTGAGAAGTAGACCAACTTAATTAGAGAACCTAGCACCATAAATTAATCATGAGACATAGACATATCACACATCTGAAAGGTGATTAATTGGAATATAAATAATTTTATGAAACCAATCACTTAAAGAAACACTATCCACCACCTAAATTCCAGGTAATCTATGTAATAGTGCTCATGGATATAATAAAAATACATCAAAAGCATCCATCTCTTCTACAGGTAAGGCAAGGGGGAAGGAAAAATTAAAGAAAAAGAAAAGAAAATAATGGTTTTAACCCAATTTAATATACCTGGAGCACATTATCCTGATAAAAAAGTAATGTTCCTTAGCAAAATTAGAGCAACAGAACCAGTAAAGAGTAAATGGAAGAGCAAACCTCCTATATCGACGGCTAAGTGGGAGATGTCATCAGACTGGTTGGGCAACAGGATCGTCGGGTTCCGCTCCTCCCAGTTGCCTTTTATCGCTGCCCTCGTGAGATCGAGCTGCGGCCACAAGCTTGATTGATGCATCGGATTCAATGATGCCAGTGAGATCTCCTTCATCTCTTCCTTCTCCTTGTTATACTCCTCTGAGTTTTCTCCTTTATTGTCATTTTTGTTGTTGCTGATGCTGCTCCCAGCCATTAATCCACCTCCTGTCTAACTCCAACTGACTCAGCAGCCGTCTTTTATGACAAATTAAAACCTTGAAACATACAACACAAAGTAGATTGGTCCAACAAAGATGCACACGCTTTATGTTTGGTTTGCACTTCTTGAAGCATGATCATGCATTAATCCCACCTAAGTTTAGCCATACGCTAAATTATATTTTCTGAAAACAAATCATATAGAAAAACTCAATTTGCCCTAAAAGCCATTATCCAACCAATTCCATCCTAAGATTGCTTGATAAAGGTACAGATATAGGAAGATAACTCCGTATAATATGATCCGCACCAAGAACACGTGCTTCTTCTGTACCCACTGTAAACAAAACACCAAAACAATTTTAAAAAAAGATAGTGAAAAGTCGGGTCCACCTAATCAAGATTAAATCTTCCAAAGGAACCGGAATAGCAAATAGTAGATAAACAAAAAACTTAAATATTTAGAAAAAAATCAAGAACAAGAATCAAACCCATTCTTCAATCCGATAGACGACCGAAAGCACGAATATGGCGACAACCCAATAAATACATAGCTCGTGATCGAAAGAAACAAGAAAAGAACGGAAAATTACCACGTGCGCAGTTCTTGGATCGGAATTAGAGCTCAAAAGAGCAGAAATTTCGCAACGTATAGACGGGGGATTGGGAGATAAAACCCTTTTACTTCGAGAATTTTAGAGTTCCAGAAGGTAAAGATTAAAAAAAAATCAGGAGAGGGGAGAATGCGAGGGATTGGGAGCGGCATGGGACCGCTGCGAAGCTTTAAATAATTGTTGAGAAACGGGACTCTGTCACGCTGCGGAACAGCGTAAGTCAGTGTGCAGCCATCCGTTTAATGATACGTGGTTGACCTGCTCGAAGTGGTTGAAGAAGAAAGTACGGTCACTTAGGACCAGATTAAAAAAAAAGAACTCGTCCGTACCGGCCGGTCCGTACGGTTGGTCTCCGATTAGTCCGGCCGAGTATTAAAAAAATGGTACTGATTTGGACTAATTTGAACCGGTTTGAACCGGGCCGGTACCAACCTCCATATCAGCTGGACCAAATTTTATTGACTTTTTGGAGATCAAACCAATGATACCGATTCGGCACTTATTTAAATCAATCGATATCAAATCAATCTGGTGGTCAACCATTATATCTATCAATACCAGTTCGACGGTCCTTGGACCAGATCCACCGTCCGTATGGTTACTGCAAAGAAAAAGAAGCCCGTGCGTTGGCAGCCTATTTTATTTGGCGTATCTTCTTGCAGGGACCCACAGGTTGCATTTTGACGATGATTTTGTGTATTCCGTGTGAAATTATGGTACTGATTTATTGGGTGTTTAATTACGCGATGCGATTAGTAAAAGCTTTCAAATTATGAAATTATTTTTTTCTATGTTTACTATAATTCTTCAAGTCTATGCCTCCTATCTTTGTCATGTTACCCCTCATAAATTTGTGACTTTTTACAGACTATCGAATGCAGCAAAATAATAAAATAGATAATTTGATCTTCAAATTGGAGGTTTTTTTAATAGATATAAGTTTAAGAAAATAATGGCATTGAAACTGAAAATTTTGCAGCACAATTTTTGCCATTTTTACTATAAAAATATGGAGAAATAAAATGATTGATTGATGTGAAGACCACAATTATTTTCCTTCAAATTATTTGGATAAATAACTAAATTATGAGACAATGAGTGATATATTTTAATTTCATATCTCATTATTTTGATATAAAGAGCATGTGTGGTGTTTCTATGATATGTCATGGTAATATATTGGCAAATATCTCTCTATCTATATTAAATGTTTAAATAAGTATTGAATAAAAATGAATGCAAATAAAATAAAATTTTGTTGGACTAGGATTTTAGTTATTACTCCGCCACATGCTAATCGTGTAAACAGAACAAGTTGTTGAAATATGGGTGAAGATTTATAGGCTTAATAAAAGTAAGAAATAAATATATGTTTGGTAAAAATATTGGCACAACATCAAAATCTATCCCGAGATACTCACCTTTTTCACTTTTTTCATCACTCTTTACCTAATTTTTCCTTGCTACTTCCCCTTTTCCTTCCCTTGCAAATCCATCCTCCCATTATCCATTTTTTTTAGTTCTTATCCAATCAAACATTTTTCTTATTTCAATTTCTACATGATGCTTAGGACGAAAATAAAGAAAAAAATTTGATAGCACCACTAGTCCCCCAAATGTGCTAAAGTTGGACCGAGGTTTTCTACACCATATTTTTCTATTCAGTGTACAAGAGACTACTTGCCCTTTTCTATTTTCTTTTTCTCTTTCTATTTTTATTGTCTCCATGATATATATACTTGATTGAGAGATGTGAGAGGAAAAATATTTAGTTTTGTTCTCTCTCTCTCTCTCTCTCTAGTGGAGGAGGTGTTGAGCAAGCACTTTTAATCAATGGTAATTTATCTTAAAAAATAAAAATGATTAGTTTGTAATTTTATCTTGTTAAGTATCATAGCAAAAGGAGCCACAAATGCTTATGATCCTGTTAATAAAAAAGTATGAGACTTAAGTTTTTCTATTTTCAAGCTTGGATTCTTTTTTTTCTTCCAAGAAAATGGAAGGGGTCCCTTTAGACTTAGCCACCCCCCAAGTGTAAACGGGATCTAAATCCAAGTCGTTGAATACCACATTCTAATGTTTTTTGTAGCTTGACAAGCTAGTACACATTATAATCATGTAAAATCACAGAGGAGGTTTTTTTGGCTCGTAATTTTTTTCGAAGCTTTATAAGATGAATCCTTGCCAATTTCATAATAAGCTTAGCCTTAGAGATTTATAAATAACTTTTATCATGATATGAATTTTCATATAAAATGCTACAACAATTCTTGTTGACATTGGATACAACTTAAACATTAACATTAATAACTAACTTAAAGATCAGGAACCTACAGGAAACTTTAAAATGATGGCTATAACTACCAACTTTGCATGAGTTTCTAATAGAATACTCACGAGTAATTACATATTTAATCAGGTACTTCAAATGAAGTTGGGATGATGCATCAAATTTATATAAATCATAAACTTGGAGAACCCAAGTTAATTTGGGTTCCAAGAAGAGACCTATAAATAATTTTTACCTCAATATTTTTCACCTACTAAGTTGGAGACTTTTAATTAATTTAGGATAAAATCTATACATATTTTTTGCATTGCCATTAACCATGGAATGAAGTCTATAATTTTTGCACACCCTGTGTAAACCTTCTATTTTAGGAACATATAATTTGTGCAAGAGAGGGCGTCTTGATAATTTTTGCCTCACGCTATTCAATGAAGTTAGTGAGATATGCCGACTTCATACGAATATTCAAACATAGGGATCTACAATTGATTTAAGGTATATAAGAGAATTGCAGATAATTTATGATTTTTATCTCCAAATAGAATGAAGTCAACATAGCTGGCAATCTTATATAAAATTTTAATACAAAGACCGCTAATTGATATATAATTAGCATCTATTCCTCCCCCTTCTCCTCCACCCTTTCTCTTTAATCTTCTATTTCTCCTCTTCCTTGCATCACTGGCACCCACTGTCGCTCTCTTCAAATCAAAGTTGGCTTCCAATTGCCACTACACTATGTCCACTTTAACTTGACCTTCATCATTTTCATCATCTCTACAAACACTTGTCACCATATCTAGAATGAGTGGATTTATCCTTGCTAAATCCACTCATTCAAGCTAAAATCCAGCTTCCTTCCCCTCTTGGTTTGCACTGTGACAAGTGCGACTAGGATTACTAATGGTGTGCTTTCTCATCTTGGAACATGAGTTCTAGAAATGGCAATTATGCGGTGATGATCATTGCTCGCTTTTTTTCCTTTTCTAATGATCATCTCTACAAACACTTGTAAAGTGGTAGTTGAAGTGTGGAATTTCATGGACATTTGTGATGCTTTTGGTCCTTTTTGGAGATTGATGCCTATGTTGCAATTGTCTCATTTTTGTGGCAGCTTCAATTTTAGAGCTGTCCTTTTTTTCTTGACTAATAATTGAGATTTATATAGAGTTAGATGTACTCAACTTGGAGTTGATTGAACCACCTAGATGGTCAAAATGAGTTGAGGATCTGGTGATAATGCAATGCTCATATCATAATGCAAACTCAAGCTTTCGATCATTTGTGCCACAAATGTTCATTAATTGACCATTGAATTTTCTTAGAATAATAGTGTTTAGGAGAGAGATCTGTTTAGCTTGGTTGAGGACAATTGTGACTGCCTTCATTGCCTTGAAAGAGGTAGTTTGGTTAATCTTAGTCCCTACTAAATATTCAAATTAAATCCCATATCTCCAATGGCTGACAATAATGTGTTTGACATTTTGTTTACTTTGTAGTCTTAGTTGATCTCTGATTATTATGTATTGTATTAAATAGTATCACTGCTTTACTTCGTCAAAAGAGGTATGTAACTCGAAATTCATTTCAAAACTAGGGGCTTGATGCTATGTGCACAAGCCCATCTCTTAGAATAGATACATTATAGGGATCGTACATGCTACAAAATGCCATTGTGTATAAGATAAATCGCACTTCTATGATTATTATATTACCTTTTTACTTTATTTTTTTTGGTACAATGGCTTCTCATCCTAATCTGCTATAAGTACAACTAGCAGAATCTATAATCTAGCATAATTGTGGAGAAGGAACCTCTCGTGTGTCTAGAAAACCTCACCGAAGTGGTGTGCTGCATAAGAGACGACCCAATCAGTGATCCTGTTCAGTAGATACATTTCCTTTTTTTTATTGTGGTGCCTTTATGTATATTCATTTCTTCAATTGATATCTTCTTTATATATATATAAAAAAAAATTATTCACCCTAAAACTTGTAACCACTAATGCACGATGTCAGAAGGAGTTTGAACTAATCGCATCAGGCAAAATTGACACGTGCAGAAGTTGTAGTATAAATAGAGCTCTCCATGGCGGTCTCCTCTCCTTCCGCTCGTATTCGAATCGGACGAAGCACAGCAAATCTCGATGTCTTCTCCTTCTGCTCGAAAACTATGCCAAATCGTAAAATGATATTACATTCCCTTTCTATATTTCGTCTTCTTGCGACCCCATCCACCAGTGATTTCACTTTTTTTCTTGAATTTTTTTTAAGGATTTCCACCTTTTCTTCTCTCAGCTGATCGCTTTGGCGATTCAGAGATGCCGCCTCTCCGGGAGCCTTTGCAGATTGTCGGTATCTCTCAAATGCTTTCACAATTCCAACCCTCCCTCCGTTCAAATCTCAAGTAAGATGGATAGAAGAAAAAAAATAAAGAAAGATTCTGTGTTATTGTGTTATTATTTTTAATTAGGTTTTTTTTTTTTTTCAATGGCTTATTAAGCTTCCTATCGATCCTTTATTGAGATCGTTAACACCAAGGAGCTTTAACAGATTTTTATTTTGTATTTTTTCGCACGTTGTTTGCCATGTAAGCTGAATCTTGCTTAATATTCTCTAACTTTTATGATAAATCTACTATAATAAAGAGTATATTAATAAAATAAGGTTCAACTATGACTTATTTTCAGTAGCTGATGAAAATGTTCGAACTAAATTAGGTTTGAACGAGTTGTTGGCTTCACATCCGTTCTTTCTTGTTTAATTAAAAATTTTACTTCACCAATCTAATTGATATATGAAATCAGTAAGACTTAACTATTTTACCCTTTTTCATTTGAGATTTGCTTGCATAAACTGTAGATTTAGAAAAAAAAGAAATCCAGATTCTTTTTCGGGAATCTGATGGAAACACAATCATGGTAAACCCCTGTACAGGTTAATTTTGGTAGCATGGCATGGTGGTTGATTTAAAGCTAGCATTATTTGGTCAAATTTTAGTAATATGGTGGTCCAAACTTCCAGTGAAGTAACTGAAGTATCGTTATATTTGGACAGTTTCAGACACTGGGGTTGGGAGCAGCTTGGTAGAGTTCCAGGACTTGGACCTCCCATCGCTTTCCCTTTCTACCGACAAATGGGGTAATGTTTAATGTTATTTTTATGAATTGGGGATGTAGAAGGAAACAAATAAATATTGTAAATTTTGCTAGACTTGTGGGAATGATGATGATGCCATTGAACCTGGAAAAGAGGTGTTAACTTTTTTGGAAAGGCCTCAATCTGATGCATAAGTATTGAAGCACTCCTAGCTAAATCTAGGAGCCTTGACATACTTATTTTGGAAAATGTTTTGCTTGAAAAGTTGACCTTTGTTTACCATGCAGACATGCTATAAAATCTCTTCATTAAGTTAGCTTCTCATGTGAGAATATGCTTTGTTCATGGCATCATTGGAAGCATGGGTTAAATAATTCACTGGTGGATAGGTGTTATTGAGAAGGAGAGAGCAAGGTTGAATTTTGACTTATGAGCATATGAGCCTAAGTTATAGTAAAACAAACACAAAACATACAAATTGCAATTAAAATGCAAATGGAAAAAAAAAATGATATGCTGCAAACAAAACATGGCTGATCTATACTCCGGTGTGATAAAAAGGAGAAGCGTTGTATGTCGGAGGCTGCAGATTGCATCCACAAACTTTTGAGGGTTTTGGAATTCTATGGGCCTTACCTTGTAAAACTAAGTTGTGATGCTTATTTTTGGGCACAGCATAGAAAGTTCCTACTTCTCTTTTTTCTTTTTGTGGCTGATTGACTCCATCACTGAAGAGATCCTTTTTCCTCCTGCTATCAACTTATTTCTTTTCCTGAAAACTGGCTCGGTCTCAAGGTTGGTGTGCCAGTCCTTTTTAGAGATGGAAATTCCTGAGTTACGGCTGTATCTTATCGATCACGAAAAACTAATTCACTGTATTACATCAACAGATTGCAGTGTGTTAGAATAAAATTCAGTTTTTTTTTTTGTATTTATGTGGGTTTGAATTATATTCTCTATATTCAAGTATTGTTAGATGTCAAATACTATTCCAATTGACAAGTTGCAAACTAGGTTTCCAAACAATTCACTTCTTACTGTTAAAACAGTTGTATAACAATATGTACATGCAAGGGCAGATTTGTAGTTATACCCAAAAACCCTTATAATAGAAACAGATTGACTCATATTTGTAGCAACAAGAACAAGACAACAAAATTCAGAAATGTGCTCATCATTTTACTCTCCCCTATTCTTGTTATCCTTGCTTTCTATACTGCTATTATCGCTATCCATTTATGCACCTGTTCGCTGTTTTAATACTGCAGATGGGGTGCTTTCCATTACAACTACCGGTGAGTTTGTTTCTTCACCAGGTTTCTTTGCCAGAACTCTTCCAATACAAATATTTTAGTCTGAAATAACTTGTTTATGTTAAGTCTTTCATTTTCTTATCACAATTGTAACCATTGTAATAAAAATAATTCTTCTATATACAGACATGTCCAATAAACCTTGTATTTTTGCTCCTTAGATTTTCAATGAACATAACCATTTTATCCTTTCATATCTTTTCTGTCTAATAAGGTTTCTGTTAAATTGGAATTTATTGAAATGATAGCTGCACGTATGATTGGGCCACATGGTGTGGTTTAGGTTCCACTGTGCATATTAGAGCTTCAAGTGCTAAGTGCTAACCTGGGTCATGTGTCACTTACCGTGCGAGATCAGTACAGATATCTAACATAGGTTGGCACAACTCCTATTTATTTTTAAAATATATTGGTTAAAAAGAATATTAAGTCCTTCTTTAACCCTCTTTTTATTTAGTCATGGTGCAGCACACACATGCTGTGCTGCCAGTGGCCAGCATGCCCCAGTACTGGGACTTAAATTCTTGACATATATGATGAATAAGGTTTTAATTGCTGCATGCTAGTGCCAAGCGGGCCTACCACCTGAGCCGATAGAAAAGAAGTCATAGACTCAAGTATTTTCACATCTTTATGATATCCCATCCACCTTTGTGGTGCATGCTTTGTCTTCAGTCATATTCAAGTGCCACATCTTTTCTTTCCGCTCATAGTTTACTGTTGTTTCCTGATCAGATATTATATTGTTAGGCATTTTGCCATTCATCCTGGCAAGTGCAATTGGGTCTTTCTGCATAAACGTTGCTTGTTTAAAGCTCATACTTAGATACTCTTGAATTGTAATTCATATCATAATGTAGAAACTTTTGGAGTTTTTGATGATTATTAGCCTTAAGTACTTGTGCAGTAGATTGATCCAATGCTACACTTCTGTCAGTTGTCCATGACATTAATGAGATGATTCTCTAATTGTTAGGATGGTACTCACATATCTTTTAGGTATATGCTATTGACTTTGCTGTTATTGCCATCTCATAGTTATGTATGGTAATAGATGTTGCATGTTGCATTGTTGCTGACATTTATTACTTTCCTCAATATACATATCAACTAATGTGCAAAACATGCTCCATTATGCCATCTATTCTTTTGACAAGAATATATTGCAAACATACACAAAAAATCCATGCAAATAGTTTATTCCAAATTTGCCCCAGGCATCCATGATAAAGATATCCGTCATTACCGTTTGAATCTTAGAGAGGCAATTTCTTCCAGAACAAGGTTGAAAAACTTACCTTCCAGACATAAAACTGTGGGGCCATTCAGGCAAGCAAGCTACTGCATTCTCTTTGTCTATTTTTATTTTAACTTTTAGTAGATTGATATTGACACTTCAGGAGATTTAGTTAAATTTTTTATATTATCATTCCATTTTTAGTGGGACTGAAATATGTCTTTCCACCTTGGAGGAAGAGAATGTTATTGACTTCATAGCATGGATGGTTCACTTCATTCAAAAGGTCTGTCTCATAACTTATATAGTAGTTTTGAATCTTTGATACAACTCAGTGAAGTTAGAGGGAAAATAAGGCAAAGCTAATTTTCTCATGGGAAAGGTCTTTGCGCTATATTTTAAAAGAGAAAGCATCAGGACTGTAAGATGCTTCTTCAAGAGAGGTTAAAACTTAAAAGGAACTCATAACTTTCAAAACTACTCATATTCACACACAAATTATATTCCTGTATAATTAACATGAGAAATAAGGTTGAGCCAATGTTATTTTGGGAAAGGTCCTTGCTATTATTCTCCAAAAGGGAGATTCATTAGATATTAATGGTTCTCTTCAGGAGAGTTGCAAAGATCAGGTCCACGTGCATTGGAATTAGGGATTATCCTGTTTTAGTGGTTATCTGTAAAAAGATATGATGGGCCTTCTTGACTTTGATATCTTAGTGCTGGCAATCTGTGATGTTCCAACTTAGGCAAGACAAATTGTGAGCACACTTGATGCAAACTCAATATTTCAAGCATTTAAAATTCACTCCATATTTTTCATTTCTGTTCCCTCATTTACATTCTTGTTTCCTTTATCTTTTTGCAGATACTTGTATTGAAAAGTCCTGTAAGTTTCATTTGCCTTACTTGTTATGTTGTTCTTGTTATAAAAGAACCATTTATGGTTTTCTAGGTGTTAATTGCTGTGATTTCCAGTTGTATTTCAATGAAGGCCTCCTTGGATTTTCATATTATGTTCTTTTTTCATGATAACATTACATGATTGCTGAGCTCAAGGGATAGATACAAACTGCACGCTTGGAATCAACAATTTCCAGTGGTCCCTTTTGATAATTTAATTTTTTCAGTCCAGTTTTGTAATATATGATTATGCCTGTTTATTTCTTTCTTAAGTGTTGCACTTGATGTGATCTCATAAAAAACTAGATGAAGCAGTACTAAGATTTGGGCAGTTGTGATGCCTATCAACTAATGAGTACTGATATCAACTGGAGTTGACTATGTAAGCCATACGAACCAATATAGCATTCAATATTGCTTGTTCTGGCTTCATTATTTTATCAAACCACATGTTATGTCATGAAAAAATGATGCTGTGTAACTTATATCAAATTTTCTGGTAGATATACATTATCCTTGTTAAAATTGATCTCATTCAGTGGAGTTTTTGCTCAAAATAGGTAAATGGAACATAAATCCATTTTCGGTAAATTAACTTTGCTGCATATTATACATTATTGGTTTGTGATTTTAAGGTAAAACAATAAACTTTATAATGGATAAAAAGTGTAACTTCTTGTACTTGGTTATTCTAATTCTATGGTATAGAAGATTAGTGAATCTTAGCATATTGGGCTGCACATACTACTTCCTGTTCTAATTTGTGATTTATGTCCTTCAGGACAGAAACTGCATGATATTAGAATCATAGCTTGGAAAACATTGTACATTCTATAAGGCTTTTGCTGGAAATTGGTGCTATACATTCTATAAGGCTTTTGCTTGAAATTGGTGCTAAACATTTTATAAGGCTTTTGCTTGAAATTGGTGCTAGAGATGAGATGCATTTATTTTTATCTGGTATGTCCATTTCTGT
Source organism: Phoenix dactylifera (assembly GCF_009389715.1). Lineage (NCBI taxonomy): Eukaryota > Viridiplantae > Streptophyta > Magnoliopsida > Arecales > Arecaceae > Phoenix > Phoenix dactylifera. Next base: position 972,737 of record NC_052397.1, on the reverse strand, counting down.
CATGCTTCTTAGTTCTTGAGTTTATTACATGCAAATTAATTGAAAAGGAAATTGTTTCATGGAATTTTTTTCTTTTTTTTCAAAATAAAGGTAGACAAATATTAGATACAAAGGTATGGATAATGAAATTGTTCCCTGTTTTAATGTGCATGGCATAAACCATACAGTCTCTGATACTGATATTTATAGTGCTGGGTGAATCTGGTATTGACTCTATGGAAAGACTTCGGGGTAAATCTGACTTGCTAAGTGGTTGCAACATGTTATTTCATGTGGCATTCTCCCCGTAAGTGTTTTGCTTCAATTTATTTTTTTAAAAATATTTATGTACATGTAGGATCATAGGTTAAAAATTTCTCATAAAAGGATCTACGAAACACAGAAAGGTTCAATAATATTTTTTTAGAACCATACTTTCAACTTCAAATCTAACATCTTTGTGAGACACTGAAAGTTGGATAATTAAACAGTTTTTTCTGAATATCCGTTCTATATGGAGGTTCATAGAGAATTAGAGATCATTTCTGGATGCTTGCTCGTCTAATAATATCCTGTTTCCTTTTCTTTCCCCTTTTTTTGTTTTCGGCTTGTAAAATTTTGGGAGTTTATTTTCTCCCCTCTCTTTTGATATTTATATTGTAGCACTTAGCGTGTTTCCATTCTAATGGAAATTCTTGATATCTCTTTCTATACTGGGATTTCTTGACCTATTTTTTTGGAGGGAACACTTTGCGCATGCATACATAAATAAAGAGACTTTGATACTGTATTAGATTTGTTCTCGAAAACAGATGGGTTTTTCTTAGCAATTTCCTTTTTCTTTTTAGCGAAGCATTCTCAAATATGGCTTCTGGATTTTATACATGTTTTATTTTATTTTATTTTATTTTATTTTATTTTGATGACATAGATAGGCTTGGTTCACTGCCTATCACCCCAAGGTTGCAGATAAGCTTGTCTATGACACAAGGCCTTGAACCCCTGAGGTTTCATGATGTATAGCACAGAGCATCCCCCATAACAAGTAACCAATTTCTTAACTGGTTGAGATTTGCAAGATATCATTGAAACTAAGGATGCTCTGCATGCAGTGCTTTGTAGAGCCTTAATGACCATGTCAAAGGATCTGGAGACTGTCTAATTCATTAATCTCATCATTGTTTTGGTTTGTTGAGGTTGTATTCCGCCTTTGTCTGTTAGTGTTTCTAGTAGATTGCCGCTAAATTTTATGGAATATTCTAACTTCTGCCCAACTTTCTTTTTCTTCTGTATATTTATGCCAATTATTGGAAACTGAATCTGTTGATTCACATAATTTCCTTATGCTATCTCAGAATATAGCAATTGATCTCCTAGTTGAGCATGTAGACAACCTTGGATCAAGATGTGATCGTATTCTTCAAGCAATTGATGATTTTGACCTAACTTTGACGATGCCAACTATCAAGTGCCTAGTTTCTGGCCTTGAAGATCATGCTCTCAAGCATGGAAATGTTGTACATAAGAAGTGTCAATCTTGCTTCACGAATAGGTAATTTTGCAAAATTGTGTTGCGGTTGTATATACTGGATGGCTGGTTGATCATTTTGTGATTTGAGCTTCATATGGCTCCATTTTGGTCTGAATGTAGGTGCTTTGCATTCTTACATTACCCGCTCCTTTTTTCATATTAAATCAATTTTCTAATGCCGATTCTATAATTTTTCATATTCTCAGAGCCCATAATGGACATCATCTACCTTTTAGTTTAACTTTTGGAAACTTTTAGATGCAATATTGGCTCATCTGGAAGAGTATCCATAGTTGGATTGAATCATTAAGCATCTTTCATCAAAGCAGTTTTACCTGTTTTGTCTCTCTCCCTCTCAACAGGAAAGAAGGGTCATGTTCAGTCTTTTATTAATAAAGCCTAAGTAAGAATTTTTTATCTGGAAGAAGTTTAAAGTCAACTAGGTTTTATGTTTCTCTTTGTATGGCGACAGCAAAGGCAAGATGCTCTGATCGTGAATCCTTATATTGGTGACACTTTATCCCGTGTTAAATACTGATCATCAACTATATGATGGCATCCCATAATATATGCAGATTGCCAACTGGAAAGAAAAATCATTTCACATTATCCACTAACTGTATTCTGCATTATCTGTAGTTGATAAATATGGTGTCCTCCTTTCTCTTTGCAGAGATCATTTATATATTGGAAGTGGACTTGCAAGCAACACTGACAATATCAGAGGTGCCGGGCAGACGGTGGAAGCAGCGATTGTAATAGCACCTGTTTCTTCACAACCCTGTTGTTGGAGCATGAACTGTTTGACGTCGCAGGTTTTCTTCATAGGAGAGATCCTTTAGTTGCTTTTAAACTTTTTTTATGTCATATATGCAGATAGAGCTCAAAGTTGATGCCTTTCTAGTATCTCATAACAAGTTGAATTTCGTGTTAGTCATTTCAGAGGCTGTCTTTCAGGCGACTACTCTGATTGGTTTGTTCAAGGAGATAGTTGTTGTATGAACTAATTCATGTACTTTTGTATTATACATCATTCACCATTCTGTATGTGTGAATTATGTTCCTTCTTTTCCTTCACATTGATGCTCCGTAATATTGACACCATGGTCTGCCGTACCGGTCCGTACCGGCCGGTACGTACCGGTCCGGCCTGGGACCGGTACCGGATCAGCGTGGAATCCGGTACCGGTAGTTTATTGTTGGAGAACCAGTACGAAACCGGTACCGATTTGTACCGATCCGGGCCGCCACCGGTACGCCGACCGGTACCGGTACAACGGAACTTGATTGACACTGTTAGTTTTTTTGTGCAACAGTGAGCATACTACTTTTTTATTACGTGATAGTTCCTCTTTATAGTGGACACTATGGGACCGATACCTAACTTAACAAAATTTGTTCACCCCATAGAAAGTTCAAATATGAGTTAGTGAAGACTAGCTGGGTCATTTACAAGGACAAGGATTGTGTATGTGGTAGAAAAAAATGCATGAAGGCTGTGGGCTTGGTTTCATGATTGTTAATCAAGATTAATTAGGCAGTCGAACAGTAATGAAGGAAGTTTAGCAGAAGTTCAACATAAAGCAGGTATATTTTTCCTCCTTTTTCAATTAGTTCACAACATTTTGTTATATGCATATTAGTCAAGGGATAGAGCACCTAAACCAGATTCACGGATAAGTAAAAGTGGCTGGCCGCAAGATACCGGCCCTACCTGAGAAGTGAGAAAAGGAAAGCATCATATGATAATTGTTGATTGGCTGTCTTATTGAGCATTGAGTTACTCGAGGATATTAGCAAGTACATTGAGTTATCAGCCTTTCATGAAGCATGTCGTATTATCAAAACCTCCCAAGCTTCAATATTTCCCAAGCTTCAATAATTTTGATGTAACAATCCTAATTACTATAAGCAAACCAATAATCCATCTGAAAACTTCCCCATTCTCAAAATACCTCTCTCAGAATGCCTCTAGAATAATAAAAATATATCTTTTCTCCAAAAATACCCCTATAATATTTTATTAATTTTATCAGTTAAAACATTCAATGGGTAAGATCAGGTCAATGAGAGGGCAGCAAGTTTTAGAATTCATATGGAAAGGGAACTATTGTATTAGCTAAATAAATGTGCATGAGTTCAATCCTTTGATGGGAGCACACGAAGGATGGGAGCTCCCATGACCATCATGAGATAATGTCGGAGAGTTAGACGAGTAAGGACTGACAGAGAGGTCAATCGAATGGGTGTCCCCTGATTCTTGGCTTCTTAAGATGGCCATTACTTGAGCCTCTTCTAAGCTCATCAATCCATTGGATAACACACTAGATTTCTTATATTAATCAGTTGGCTATCAATGACTGCAGGATCTAGGATGCAGTAGAAATCAATTAAACTTTATAGATAGATTTCCGTAAATAATTAAAGATCAATGACCAAGCAACTCTAGAATCTGTGTGTCCTGCTTCCTCACTGATAATAGTATCCTAACCATTTTTTGTAATTTTAAAATACTTCCTACATTCCAAATACTCTTAAAACAATTAAAATTGTTTAAAGTTTTTTCTTTACTTGTGACGTGTTTAAGCACATGCATTATAACTAGTATGAGAAAAATGTAATGGTTAAAATCATAAAATAGAAACATCTAAAATAATTTATGATCTATTTGCATCTTTTCAGCACTTGATTGTAGGAATATCCATATATCTTTAAAAGGAAACTCGAGAGCCATGCATGAGGCTCTACTCGGGAGGGTCATTGTCTCCACTGCACATGCATTGCATGTGTCAAACTCTAGTTTTAATAAAAAGAGAACTTCACGTCAATAATTTTAAGAAATAATTTCACATATAATCTTAAAAATTGTGCTGACTAAGGGTTACTAGTTTAATAATTCTGAAAATTTCAGTTATTATGCAAAAGAAATTATACTTGGTAAATTGGAGTTGCTGATCAGGAAGAGTAGAATGGCATTGGTTCTTGATATTGGAGCATGTGCCAAATTGTCTTTTCTACTTATAATAGGAATTGAATCTTGACCTTATTTAATTTTAAGCTACTTGAATTAGGTATTCGATCATGGTTATGTACTTATGTTGGTTGGTTTTTCCAAAAGGGGATATTCACTATTGACAAAGTATAATCTTATTGTTTGTGCAACTTATGCTTATATTTCAATTCACTAGTACTGTTATACTGCAGAGAAAAGTTCATTTCATGTACTTGGTCTAACAACAAATGTTCTTTTAGGTCATGTATTTCCAAGACTTCATGCCTTGCTCAATTTCACAGCCAGCTCTCCATGCCTTGACAAGTATTGATTGGCAGAATTACGGTTTAAGGTTAAGGGGCAATTTTGTAGATGGAGATGACATTGCAGTGCTTGAATGGGAGGACAATCTGTTTGCTCGCATGGATATTGCGCTCCACGTTTACCACAAAATATATCCAACAACATAAAGAATTTGCATCATATGTCATAAATATCTCCGAACTGTGTGAGTTCGACTTAACATGTTAGCTTCTTCATGTCAGCAAATTTATCCTTAACATCTTGACTACTGTCACCCTAGTACCTTCACGACAAAGGATTGCAGCTGACAGAAACCTTGTCAAGAAAGCTGTAAAGATCGCACTGGATGACTTAAAGGCCAAGTATAGTGGTCTTTTTCTAAGTACCCATGCTCTCAAGGTTATATTAAGCCCTCCCTTCATCTCCATTTTTAATTCTGTCAGGGATCATAGATAGTATTATCAGATGTGCAACCTCTTTTTTCTTTTTTCTTTTTCCTTTTTCTAAGTGAAGATACCATACAATAGCATAACTTAGGCATAATGAAAAGGGAACTACTGAAAATTAACTATCTGTTTCCAAATTTACTGACAATTGGATTGAGAAGTTGATACTGGTTATAAAAGGTAAAAAATTCATACCTTTGCAAATGCATATAAGCAGGCATATCGTTAGTTTACAACTTAAACCAAAAAAAGAAAAGAAAATGAAATTATACATGCCTGCAATTATTCAAAGAGTGCAGTCAGTTTATTTAAAAGAATTATGTATGAGCAAAAGTTACAAAGGTGTATAAGTTACTGATGATGTAAATTAAATGTCTATCTTATTATTTACAGAGGTGTACAAGTTCTGATATCATGGAAGAACTTGCCAAATAACTAAGTAATTTGTCATATAGTTAAGGTCGTATTGTCGTAAAGGAATGCCTGTGGAAGTCGGGGGATGATTTTTTTTGTGGGGATGGGGGAGCATTCAGCAATGAGCAAAAGGAACAGCAAACACTTCAAAATACTTCAGAATACTTGCTACAGGGCAAAAATATAGACATGCATGCATTGTTACTTAATCTTTCACCTCATAACCCATTATAAAATCCATCTTCTCATTAACATTATCTCTTACTTATTTATTTACTTTATATATATATATATATATTTGGTCTAATCTGCTGAATATGTGATCACTGGTTAGTGGCTGTTTCATCACTTTTGCATTCTCAGATTCGGAAACACGCTCCTGAGCTTTCAAGAACAATCGCCAAACTGATCATGTCATCCAACGATTTGGACTTCCAAAGTGAATGTGCTACTCTTCTTGGGTTGCACCCATTTGATGCGGGCTCAGAAGGGGTGGTTGAAGCCTGCATCCGGGGAAAGATTATTAAGATTGTAGAGATGAATGATATAAAGCCAAAGGCAGAAAGGGATGCTGCACCTTGCCTCTTTAAATCCGAGTGCCAATCTGAGGAAGATTGTGGAGATGAAGAGAACGAAGGTGCTGAAGAAGATGTCAGTGTTTTGGATTTCTAGTGTTCCACCTAATCTTTCAATTTGTTGATTAATGATGCATTATGTGTCTCATTGTCATGTCATTTTGTATTAATGTGAGTATAACTAGTAGTGACATTAATTTCCAGCACCAGGGAATTGACTTTGCCGTATGTTAGCCCTCTAGATTTTAAGGACTAGGTATTATCTAGTAGTGAAAATTATTATATCGAGAAAAAATAGGTACGAAATATATCTTCAAGTCGATATAAATTTTGTGTTGTCTTGTACTGAGGCGTCCCGAGATAAAAATTGAAAAAAAATGATTAGAGAACTATTTCGGCATAAAAGTATACTGTAATATATCAAATTGATAAGGTACCGATATTATACCCAATACTATGTCTGCGGATTTAAGTGAAAGCATTGTTGGTCACTGAAGCATTACAATGAAAGCATCAGATTGTTGTGACAGAAGCAAATTGAGCCAGATTTAATTGCTTTCTAAGAATTTAGTTTTGCTGTTTTTTTTTTTTTGCTTCTCAGCAGAATGAGAATCTTTTGAACTAATATTCGCTATATGCCGTCATTCAGTCTCTGTTTATTCCTCTTAGTACGAGCAGCATTTAAATATCAACCATACTTGATTTTGTGGTGGATATAAATTTCATATCTTTGGAGGTAGCGTACACCTATTTAGCTAATTCAATGTATTTTTTTTATGGAATACTTACCGAGTTACTTATCTGAATTATGGGTTGTTAGTGCAGGATAATCGATCTATTAAGCAAAGCGTTAGGTGTTCTTAGGCTGTTACGGGATGCCCGATCACTACCTGCTCATAGTCTTCGCTGATTCATGTAGTTCATGGCAGAATTTTATTAAAGATTTTTTTCCCCCTCCTGGTTGGAGCAAAGCATCCAAGTAAAACTCGATTGGGTTTTTGGAGACCAACTCAAAGATGGTGCATAGCCATGATATTCCTCAGCAGCTGGAATCTTCTTGGGCAGGTTTTCTCTATTAATATACAATAGTAAAATACATGACCTGATATTTGTGGAAAAGAATGCACTGCATCATTTCTTCGCCGCACCATACGTGGGTTCAAAAGAACATGTTTCATTCGGAAACTTTGTGCTCCTAGCTGAAGCAGTGTTTTAGTGCAATAAAGGCCCCAGCTACTTTTCCGTGCTGGCATTGAAGGCTACAACCGCGATATCATGGTGTTTGCGTGCAATAAAACAAAATGGGGATTACGGGCACAGCTCAACCAGTCAAAATGGGTAATAAACGACTCTATTTAAAATCAAAACTTTTGATCCTGTCGACAACAACAATGTACAACAACGATCCTGATGAATCTCTCCCTTTCTTGATTTCCATCGCCGAATCCGGAGCTTTTGAAGCTCCTTGCCTCCCCCTCCTTTCTCCCTCCCCCTCTCTGTTTATTAGGTATGCTCCGGCTAGCGCACAGTACAAGCCTAGGTACTAGTCCAGTAAACCTTGGTACATTGTATATGGATATAAGTGAAAAAGAAAGTGAGATTTAGAGGGACATTTTCTGTTTAACAGAATATGAGGAAGATAGGGGAAGCTCCCCCATCTCCATGAAAATTGTTGCCCCCCAGTTCACAAGTTCACATGGGTCAAATAGACCCTTGAGAACAACAAGAACCCATGGCTTTCATAAACCCCCAACATAACAATGTGTTGAAAAGATAAATGGCAGAGCTCCTAAACAAAATCAAACATTTTTAAGGCACAAAAAGCCATGGACTAGCATAAAATGGGATGTGTAAACCAGATTAATGCACTAAGATACTACACAAAAGAATTGATATAATATTAATACAATGGACCCTTCCTACCTACCAATTCTAGGAAGCATGTACAATATATACATAACCGAGCAAAAGTTGCCGGAAAAGCTCCAGGAGACTCCAGATCTGATAAAGCAATGGAAAAGCCAAAGTTAAGAGAAAGCTTTGCCTGGGAAACAGTAATAGAAATGTATCCAACATAACAAAGAAATTAGCATACTACTAAATGACCTAGCACGATCCAGGTTAAAAGAAAAATATGGCAAAAATATGACACATTAAAGACTTGTTTGGGAGAACAAGCAGACATATTACATACTCAGATTAAAGTAGAATGAACTGGTTGATATGTTCCTCCATCAGTACATAAAAGAGGGGGGGGGGGGGGAAGGGAACTGGATAAACAAGTGAACTTACTTTGCTTCAGGATATCTGTAAAAGTTGGTACTCCACCCAAAGAAAAAACTGAAGTCAACGCCAGTACTGAGCCCATCGATGAATGGTCTCAACCATTTGGGGAAACAATGCACTAACACTGTCATTGATGAGATCTTGGAAGAAATGTATGGAATCTTCGTCGTCCAAATCCAACCGGAATTTCTCTTGAAGCTAGTCACAAACAAGTTCCATTGTCACCTGATACATCCCTAGCATTAACTGTTCTACTATCTTAAGTGGAAACATAGACAGAAGAAATACCTTGAGAATGCCTTTCTCAGGGTCAGAAGCGATGTCAGGAATATTAGAACCGGCCATTAAATGAAAGAGGTTCAGTATAAGATTGCTGGACTTCCGCAAAATGTTGTATGCTTCACAACAATAAGATTTGAACCGGGTATAATATTGACTGCAGTGGAAACACCAGACTGAGCTATGATGCAGTCAACTTATATCATAAATTGTAGAAGTCATATCATATGGTCATATGTACTTCAGCAAGCATGCTAGGCCCTTCAACGCACACTAGCAATCAAAATCATAATAATACACAAAATGATTATAACACACTATATGATAGATAACCCCAAAAATATTGCCAAAGGTTACAAGAATCTTGCAAAAAATACTCAGAAACACACTTAAGGTGCAAATAAACGCAAGCGTTGTTACTGAAATTTCACAAACATTTTTAAAATAATTTGCCAATTTGTAAGAAAAAGAAATTGTAGGTTTCAGAAATAGCTACACCACTCCCTTACCACCATATACAAAGAGGTAAACTAAATCTAGTTCAACAGCATTCTGAAGTTAAACCTGCTGTTCTCAACCACAATATTGCAAATTATATTAATTGTCTTCTGCTCATGTCTTCTTGATCAATATAGCTGTGGATCTCCATCTTTTGAGAATCTCTTTGTTACTTGTTATATTCCAATATCATGGAGCTCATGCCTTTACACTCTCCATATCATCAGAATCTCCAAACAAGATATCGCTCTCCCAATGAAGATCTCTTTGATCCACCTTTCCAGCTATTATTTCTGATGGTCTGGCAGTTCTTATGTTTCCTCCAATCAACAATCGTTCACCATAATATATTCAACTAAAGGAAAGTGTGGATGCCAATTTCCTAGATAGCATCATCCCTATTAGTCAGAATAGTTATTTATTTACAACTAGTCTTGTTAGGCCCTCCTGGCATGCCAAAATGTACTGGTTGCCTAGATATATAGATCAATCTCTAAATATAGTACAGAACTCTTAGGTGTTAGTCAAAGTGTTTATAATATTAACACGATGGATCCAACTTGCAAATGATATCGGTGAAGCCTGCCCTATAGACAACAAGGATGGGAACAGCTGAAAGAAGCATATCTTGATTGTGGAAGATATGAATGCATAATTATCATCAAAGTCACCTAGTAAATGATGTACCTTTCTGCTCCACCCATGGCCTCAACCATTTCTTTGCATAGTTTCATAGGAGGAGGAAATGGCTTGGGATCACGACCCAAGATGAATCCAAAATCAACATGGAAGAGGCGCCCATCATCTCTAAGAAGAAGGTTATCCAGATGCCTGTAAACCAAGATTAATAGTTTACTTCAATATCTTCCAGAAATTCAATAAATATTGCCTTGCTTACAGTAATGTATCTACAAAGAAAGATGCAGAGTGCAGCATCAGGATAATAAATTTATTCGAAGGTTCCAAGCTAAAAAAGGATATAGTTAGAAATAAGATGTCAACCAGAAGGTCATTAATCATGAGAAACTGGGTTAACATGATTAACAAGCTTTAAGAGATCTTTGAAGTAAACGAAGATGTCAAATGATTGCAGGTATACGTAAGAAAAGCCAAACTATCAAGTATGGAGCCATGACAAGATGGTATATTGATTCCAAAAAAATATTTAACTATGACAATAAAATTTCCCCTCTTGCTTAGTCAAACAATGAAAATTTGCACGGATTAGAAGAATCTAGTCTTTTTTTTAAAAATTAAGATGGAGAAGCATATGATAGTGCAGCAAGGCCATGTGTTCAATTTCGCAAAGAGTTACAAGCAGTTGTGATGGCAAAAAAAAAATGCATATAAAATCACCTACACCCAGGGGAGACTACTAAGCCTGTTTCTTTGAACTTGTCATAGGTAAAGGTCATGCAAGATGAGCATGGCAAAGATGAAAATGTCAAAGTAAACACATGGTAAAATTGAGATTGTTTATGCTAAAGAAAAAGCTTAAGAATCAAACTAATTGATCATAAAGTGGTGATGAACCAACTAGGATTGGTGTGGAATGTGCACAAAATCTAAGAGGGGTCCCATAAGGAGAGTTTTGTATTTTTTGTAAAAAGGCCGAGAAGATATAGCGAACGCCAAATAAAACATAAATGGTAGTTGAGGAAGAATTTGGAAAATATGCAATTGACAGCAAATGCAACCCCTTAAAGGAGTCCTTAGCAAAGAAGGATTCACAAAGACAACTCCAAGGTAGTTGATGTCAATGCCTATGTTACTATAAGTAGGCATCTTTTGCATTCAAAATTCATAAAATGCAATAAAATAAAATTAGTTTTACTGTAGTGCCTATAGTGGCACATTCTATCATGTTCTTTATTTATTATCATGAATAACATATGAAGATGCAAGTCCTTCAGTATAAGTGGCAAATTACTCACAATACGATTAATGGAAAATGAATGTTAACTAGAACATAGAACACTGCAAAGAAAAAATAGAAGACCTACCTGTCTCCTATTCCCAATATGTATGTGATAACAGAGTAGCCAGCACAGCTCTTTATAAATGTTTCAAGACATTGAGCAGTAATACCAAATGGTCCATCTTCATCAGGATGGAACTTCTGCAGATAGTTCACAATGCTACGGTGCTCTGATAGGATCTGAAACAATAATTTACCAGTCAATGCCAGGAGTAACATCATAGATGCAGGACAGCGATCTTCTTATTGAAGGTTGAAAAAATTGTTTTGTTGGTAAAGAGGCAAATAATAAGGTTAAGCATAAATCTATACGAAAAATTACCCTAGAAATCTGCTAGCTAGTATAGCCCTAGACTGAGTGCTGCACCATAATAAGAATTATGCAGAAGGTACAGCTGTTAAAGTCACAAAATTTTCTGTCCATACAATCGACAAGTTGCCATGCATAAACTCAAAGAGCATAGACTCCAATAATTGTTATTCACAATCTACAACTCTTAGTCATGGAATTTTCCAAGACAATATAGATGACAATTTGCCATGGCAATCAGCTATCATCCTGCAAGGATTTCACAGTACCTGTGCTAGAGAGCTGGATGGAATGAACTCCACCATCCCTTCATCTTGCCCAGTAGCAAGCACTCTATATGGAGTTAAATGTAAGTCAAGATTCTCCAGCTTAAGCAACCGATCCATTAGAGTAACCATTTGAATCACCTAGAGAAACAGAGCTTAATCAGAGTTGCATAATAAATATAATTTCTCCCACAGCAGAAGCAACATGACATGAATATGGATGTGTTAATTATTTAACTAATGCACAAGGAAAATAAATAAAGGAGCAGCATTGTTGCAACCACAGCTTACGAATACATGTCATTTAGAATGTATGATGCTTACAAAGCGCATGCAACAATGCAAGGTGTTCATTATCGTAGCAATTTAGTATGCCCATCAAAATATTGCTATTGGCAATAAAGATCCAGGCAGATCAGCTTGAGCATAAAAAATTCCTAGAGCATAGAGTGGAAACTCTACTGCCAGATATCATTAAAACAATAAAAAAATATTAAAATATCATGTATAAGTTCTACAAAAATAAACCCTACCATCCTACAGGAGTACATCCAAGATTCGCCGTCTTAGCACCGGACCTTGTACCGGTGCCATACTAGCACAATATCGGAAGGGTACCATACGGATTTTTTTTTGGCATACCAAGTGTAGGTACGCTACTCGTACCGATACCGGTACCGAACCGGTACAGTACGGTATCCTCCATTCCGTTCGGTTCGGGCCGGTACGGAATAACATGAGTACATCTGCCAACCTCAGACCTCATCAATATATAGACCAAAAAAGAGCAGCATGATAGTTAGAACAATCAAAATGTATGTAAATCCGAAGAGCAACAACTTCAGTTTAACCATTTCATAACAGTAATACTTCAGCACTTACCAACTGATCCTGTCGGAGGTCATCTCCCTTCTTAAAAATCAATTTACAAGTCCCACCATTTGCTGTTCGAAATGTTAGACGAAGAGGATGTAATGCACTTTTGAAGATTGATGACTCTGATGGCACAATCCCGGTTATGAGTACACCAGGTGCTAGAGGTAATCGAATTGGCTGAGAAAGATTAGCAATAAACAGAGAAGATTCAGGTTAAAAAAATGGGGAAAAAACATAAACAACTGAAGAGGAGATACAGAATCATATTGAAATGGCCAGCCACATAGCCATCAACTTGGAAACAATGCGATGATGGATACGAGACAAAACAAATACCTCTTCAAAATAGGTAAGCTCACTAAGAAGTCCAGAAAGAAGCTGCCTTAATTTTTCAATTTTCTTCTGTGTTCCACCACGCACATTTCTTACATCTCTCATAATAGAACACAATTGGGCTGTCAGTTCTGTCTGACGCACTAAACTGTGCCACAACTTAAACCCATCTTCATCTCCATCCTCACCAGCCTCCATCTATTCAAAAGAAAAATTGTAAAAACATTCAGATTCAAGAATTGAAAGTACAAAGAAGCAGACTTGTTTTTAGAAAAACTTTTGTGGTCTATTAAACTGCATTACTCTTGAGAGGAAATAGTTCTGATCAATTGATCTAAAAGAAAGTACAAATACAAAGATTTAGACAGCTAAACTGCTATAAAAATTAACCTCTTTTAGGCAAGTAAAACCATCAAGACTATTTTCCCACACAGTAAACCAAAAGAACAACTCAGAGAGCGTGTAAACATGACAGCTAACAAATTGTTAAAAGAATATCCTATTCCCAACCATCAAATTTCACCTCAAAAGTTGCAATACATTTGTTACTCTTACCACAGTGTCTCCATTTTGAATACCGAAAGGTAGGCCACACGTGCCAATAATTTGATATTTGCTTAATGTGATCACCATATTAAAAAAGTGAACAGCGGGCATGTAGCAGCCCGGGAGTTTCATGGCAGACAGCGGATAGCAGGCACAACGAACCCAAAGTGGGCCATTAAAATATATATCAATATCTTTTCTTACTAAATATCAAAAAGTAATACTTTGCATCAACTTCATGCAAAAAATGGAGAAAAAAAGCAAGGACATATAAAACATCACCATCTAACATCATAAGTTATTTACGCAAGTTATACATTCATATATTTCATTCGGTGATTAAAACATCCATTATTCTCAATAGGCTATTCATATCACATGAACCCAAAGATATATCACTAACAATAAACACATTAGTAAGCTGAGGCCAAGACCTTGTCTAGTGCTCATCTCCCTTCCAAATGATCTAGTAGCACTTGTATATAAGGGAATCTCCCTTGAAATTCATCATGCAAAATTTGATCATTATGATGGAATTTCAAAATGCAATCAACCAGGTAATCCATAATTGCCCATCGTTTTCAATTTTATATTTATTGGCATAGAAGAAGTAAGGGTTAAAGAACTAGTCTACCCTATGCAATGGGCCTTTAAGTTTTACATCCCATCTTGAATCAATAATTTCTCAAATTGGAAGGTACTTCTTTTCATCTTCATTCAAATGTAAGGCTATCTTCTTAGCATTCAACGAATCACCCCATATATAGGCCATCTCCTTTTTAGCATTCATCGAATCGCCCCATACATAACCCATGGCCACGCCTTAAGCACATGCCAAGGGCTCCTGGAACTTCAAAGCAAATGCCATATTATTCCAAAATTTGGAGCTCAAAGCTACGTCTTGGATCTTCCTTCTTAATTTTTGTTCTACCATTTACAATTCTCCCCATCACTAGCTTCTTCATCTTGCTCATCATACTTTGCAAGATCAAAAAAGTAGCAAACCAAGCCTTTCCTAGTCACACCAAATCCCTTTTATTGGTAAACTTTCTCATAACGCCAATAGTTAATGTATGCCCATATAAACCTGTTCTGGCACACAGTACCCGCTGAAATAAAAAATAACAATGTAGTGGTTCTATAGGCCCAAACACTACGAGAGGCCACTACAACACATTGCATAGTAGTTTAGGTCCAAAACCGCTATACCAGTGGCTACGGCCGATTTCTAAAACAGTGATTGTGGTAGAGATCGTAGACATGTAGACATACCAGCATGATATTCCAACTCATGCACTTGTGATGCAATCAATCCATAGCTGCACAAAGTTCCATATATTCTAACTCCTAGTGGTTTATACTACCAAGCACCAAGTACTACAGACAAGCCAAGGCTCGTTTATAGGTAACAGTGATGTAATCTATGAATACATAAATGGAATCAGGTAACCAGAATGTCATATGTTCGGAAAATCAAGATACCATCAAGTATGTAGGACATCTATGAAAAAAACCCTGATGAAATGATGGCAAAATCAAACCACCATCACCATGCATGATCAAGCTCCCCATCCATCAGTTCCTAACTTCCACAGTTGCAATAAGCTTCATGCTTTGAGCATATTTCTTGGAGTACTCGGAGCAATAGAGTGTTTGCATTTGCTGCATAGATTTTCCCCTATGCCTTTTGCTAACCTTCCCACAGAAACTCCCGGCTGAATTTAGAGATAAGGAATATTGCATTTGCATTTATTCTAAATGGATAACCCTATGAGTTTTCTAGTCTATTCGCACATACCACCAGCTGATTTTAGAGATAAGGTCCAAAAGCATTTCATTGGGCTCTATGACCACCATCTCAGGTGTAATAGTCAGAAGAAATTCTAGCAAAATGAGGCCTATAAGGATCAAAAATCAAAATAAATTCTAGCAAAATGAGGCCGATAAGGATCAAAAACTACATCTTCCACTTAACGACTGGGATCTCCGTAGCATCAACCTAATGCATGATAATTTTCAAAAGGACATGCATGAACTTCCTTATCTACAATGATAGGAAGGTAATAGTCCATATGCTGCAAATGCATCATAAGTCCAAGGCTGCATAAATATTCTCATAATTCAGAGAACAACCAAAATGCTGTGGCTGATGGAACAAAGTGCAATTACATAATTTTCAAGACAGCAAGTGTGAGAAATTCAAGTTATTTTTACAAAGCAATTGCAGCATCACCATTAACCAGAACACTGAATAATTTATGCAAGAAAGCATAAAGAGTCAATATAGGTTAAGAACACAACAATCCCCATATATATATCAAAGTTACATCAAATCTAGTTCAACAAAGTGATAAAAGCACTTAATTTAAAGTTGACATCGTAAGTAAAAACTGACATACTTTTACCATACTATCTTCTAGCATGTCATAGGTGCAGTAAAAACGCTTTGCATATGTAGGATCATGAAGCTCCACAGCTACATACCAGCGAAGGAAGCTAGCTATCTCAATATTTGATAATGCTGCAAAATTTGAAAAATGATAGATCAAAATAAATTAATGCAAGTTTCTTTATCCATAGTTTTGCATTCACGAGAAAAATGAAGGAAGCTTAACTTACTCATGAACATCAAGCTCCTTTTAGCCTTAGTGTTATTCATAATAAAAAACAAAATCTGTATATCAAAATGTCAAAGACAGAAGAACAAAATTGTAGAAGCGCAAAAATGTTTTTAGCCAACAAAAAAAGTGCATGAAAGAAGAAAATTGGAGATTGATGATATTTGAGCAAAATCAACAACTCAGCTTCTGAGGGGGAAATTGAAACCCATATTGGTAATAAGGTCCCCCCCCCCCTCCTAAAATGAGGAGGTACCATTTCTTACAAAAAATGGATGACACACTATAATGAACGTAAGTGCAACCACTAGAAACAAAAGAAAGTCAGAAGTCTCACCAGTGACAAAACATAAAAAGCAGCCCGAATGCAAAATGTACATACAGTGATTCAAAAAATAATTTAAACAACACCTTATCCAATCAATATGGAGCAGTCTTTGTTGGATTGAAGAATAACCCATCAAAATTTAAGAATATTTGCAACTGCCATGTTGATGTGAGGTGCCAACCTCATACCAAAGGCAACCCTGGGCAATATATGGGACCTTCCAATACACGTAGAAGGCCCAATGGCAAAATAAGAAAACTACCTTATGAAGTACAAGATTAGACCTCATACAGATACACAAGCCTCCAAGATTACCCAAGTTCAATACTTGGGACGAGTACAAATAAAAGGGAGAATGCACGTTTCATACAAAAAACTGTGCAACTTCTGCACGTTTCATGTAAAAAACTGTGCAACTTCTAGCAAGTATACTAAGGTAAGGTCAGTCAAGACAAAAAGCCCAGAACACACTACAATTGCAAAAAAGTATGGATGCTGAGTTCAGCAGTAATGAAACCACAAGGAACAGAGTTAAAAAGTAATTTTAAAGTTTGCCATCAACAGAAAATTTAGTGAGAAGAAACTGTTTTTTGATGGTTAAGATGCAAGGCAATGTGGAGCATGGTACGCTGTAACAGTCAGTACCAGTGTATACCGGGCGTGCCATACCAAATGCAAACAAAGTTAAATGGATTAACAATAGGTCATTTTCAGGCTCGGGTTGTAATTTTGTCAACCAACCCAATTATTAAATGGGTCAACTTGGTTAAAGTGTCTCAAGCCTTTGAACCAAAGCTCAACCCACTTAATGATTAGCTGTGTCGGCCCATTTATGACCCAAACCCGATTATGTCCAACCAAAACCCATTAATGTTCCGTTCATTTTGCAGGAACTAATCTCTGAAAAGCAACTTATCTTGGTTGAAAATTCAATAGCAATACTAAGATCGCAGCATTAATGACGGTAAGGAAAATATGCTCATATCAAATTACAGACAGGAAATTAGTCTTAGCATCAAGTGGGATTTATTTAATTATTTTCAATAGGAAGGACAACATACATCGTTGAACAAGAAAAAGTGACAAGCGAGATTTATCCGATCTCTCAAACCGAAGAGCTTGTACCAGCTGAAGTAAATAACACTGAAGTTCTTCATCACCAGCCCTTTCGAGAACACTTACAGCATATGCACGAACCTGTTTGGAGTAAATTGCAACAGGAGACAATTATTGAATGATAAATTTTTAAAACAAATTTTGTATAAGCAAATGAAACATGACAATTCAGGATGAATTGCAAAGGTATCATACCAAACTTTATCTTGCACTTGTCTTTCAAGAATAGGCACTGCCAGGGTGTCAATATGTCTTTATCACCCTTTCATTACGGTATTTCCAAACAAGAAGAATTGGTTTTTTTCGATCGGTCAATCTACGACATAATTCTAATCATGGAAAAATCTCCAGACTCGTTTACCCAAAGAGATGACAGACAAGTCTTCACATAGCCATGTTGAGCAAAGGTTTTTTTTTAAGGAAAGAAAAACACTTGGTGGATGAATAAGATGAACAAGCCCATATTAAAACTTAGCAGGTCAAACCAACATACGTCCCGGTCTTCCAACAAGAAGTCCAAAGAAACTTGACTGTTGATCAAACCACTTTCAACATAAAAAATAGTTAATCATTAGAAGATCAGGTCATATTAAATTCTAAACTTATGGTCATAATTTGTAGTATTTATCCTTTAACCGTAGACAAGAAGAATCAACTCTGTTACAGAATCTGCTATGATGGTTCACTAAAACCTGCCTGGGATGCCAATTCAGAGAAAAATAGGCCAATTTGATTGGCTTAAAGAAGGTTTTAAGCCCGTGTGGTCCAATTTGCCAACCAGCCCAACAAGTGGTCAGTTTACTGATTGAATCAGCAAGACCTGTCCATGTCTGATAAAACTGACACAACCCAGAAGACATTAAGTTAGCAAAGTTTAAATATCATCTTTACCATTGGCACCACAACACTCCAGGTTTCCTTACAGTTTATATGATGTCATTCTGATAGTAGCATATGCCATCCATGTAAAAAACATATAAGCACGTACAGTATGTAAAAGTTCTTATACTCACTTCTTCGCTCTCGAAAACTGGGGACAAAAGTTCCAATGCATCAGCTACATCAATGGTTTCCCACCGCCCCATCAAATCAATCGCTTGTTTTGCTTCCTATACAAAATTTTAACATGAATCAAACTAGCAAAGAAATATTGCAAGAATAAATATATTACAAATATAAAGCAAGTCATGGTGTTTGAGTCTGCAAGCATGTGAAAACCAGCCTTTAGAAATTACTATCAAATCTTATCCTAAAATACCAAACAGGATTGTTACCCACAGAACGTGGGAAGCCTCATAAATTCCAAACAATGACCAAAAAAAGTGTCGGGAAGACTTGTCAATAAGAAGAAATGGATGTGTCCAATTATAAGGCTTTACAGAAGTTGTAGACGTTAACTCAAAAGCACATTAAATAAGCAAGGAATCAAACTAAGACAAATTTGAGGGCCCATTCAATAAACTGCAACTGGGAGTGTTTGTGCAGATTAAGCTACTTTGAAATTATAAACATAATACAAAATAATATACTATTACTTTACATCATTATTAGAGCATGCATTTAAAATATATTACAGGATGTCCAAAGGATGAAGCTTTTGAGATCGCACATGCAAGAGAGAGAGCGAGAGAGATTTTAGGATGTCCAAAGGATAAAGCTTTTGATAATATACAGTGCTTAAGGAAAACTTTAACATAGTAGAATTTTAACTAGAATGAGAAAATCGGATACAGGAAATTATCACAAGTGGCAAGACAATCAGTCCCCGCTCTTTATTTAACATTGTATTATCCAATTGTTCCCTTTTGTTTTGATAAATGCCAGAGTAATATTACCGACAGAGATACAAACTAACCATCTCCCAAAACTTAGAAGAAAATGAGATCTAACTGTATATCTTCAGTTAACCTAAATGACTGACTACAGGATGATAATGTCAAGATAACATACTAGAATAACATAAAAGGATCATGTGTATATACATGCAAAGGCTTCTTGCAAGTGCCATTTGCGATTAATGTTCCCAATCAACTAACCTCCCTCGTGGTGGACAAAACATAACAAAATCAAGTAGTGGAACCAGACAATGGCAAGACAGTAAAGAAAAGGAACTACAGTAGTGATGTAAAAGAGAAGAAGAAGAAAGAAAGGAAGCAATGAAGACTTCTCAATACAAGTTATGAGTAGAATATAATGATACTAACCTGAACATCAGTCCACTCAACACAACGGAGAAACTTAGTCAGGGCCCTCTTCTCTGACATCAAAGAGAAACGGAATTTCCATAACAATTGCCTCTCCTCACCACTCAGAGTGCGCGTTGGAGGGTACTTAAGGATTCTCTGTATTGACCTGAAATTATAAGATTTAAAAATAAACAATTACATAGCTTTCTAATCAGAGAAAAATAAATTAGCTAAACATATAAACAAGGCTATGCATACATACATACATACAAAATGCGTAGGGATGGATGCAATGTTCTTATTTCCTCTGGCAGAGTTATTGACTTACTGAGGTAATGTCATCGTGGAAAATGCAAGAAAACGCATGGGTCATTTGCATCAATGACAAATCATTCACTGCTATGCAAGTCATGTAGAAACTAGAATGCCTAGTAAATCAAATTATTTTGGAACTTCTTATCCATGAACCAAGTGGTCACAAGATGAATGGTGTTTAAATAACAGGATAAACGTTTTGTTCTGTAGAACAGTCAGAAAGCGTCTAAGTTTCAAGATATAGCAATGCAATTGACAATGTGGACTATGATTTATGATGTGCACAATGCAAATTTGCATGAACAAGCATGCACAAACAATTTTGTCAAATTGTTGTCGTGGAGATAGCTTAATAGCCACCGATGAGCATCCAGATTGGTGCCCACAAGTTAGTGGCTTTTCAGAGTGATAGGGCTTGGAATATGCAAAGATCTAAAAGGTAACTACAGTCCAAAACTGATAACTCCACCAAAGGACTCATTGTGCAAGCACCCATGCATGTTCATGCACATATCATGCAATCAACTTTTTCCCTAAACTTCAAAACAACAGGAAAAGGATTGTGGCATCCGAAACATCATTCCTATTCACCATCTCAAACTATCTGTATTAGCAGCAACAATATTATGAAATTTATTCCCATGACAACTCATAGAACTCACTTTGCCCCATCATTGACCATACATATTTGCCATCTCGAACAAACTTTTAAGCCTCTCTCAAAAAAAAAAAAAAAAAAAAAAAGAATCCTAAAAAGGATTTTAACAGCCCTCCTCAAGTAACATAAAAAAAGCATGAGGTATACAATAATCAAATCAAGAAGAAGGTTAATGTCATCAAGACAAGGGAGATACTAACATGAATGCATGTGCACGTGTTCGTGTTTATGTCAATAAACCATCGTCATACATATTATATCATATCATCCCTAGCCTAGAAACACTTTTGGAAATTGCTATCTTCCATACATCATGACAATCTAAACTTTTAGATATTTAGTATTTATTTACTTTTAAATAACTTTCCTATTAGTTATTTACAAAAAAAAAGTGTGAGTCATAATCCTGCCAACAAGAAGGTGAATACAAATGGGGGGAAGGATTAAGCCATCACACACAAACTTGCATATACTCCCTAACCAAGAACATTTTTTTTGTAAATTGCTCACTTCCGTATACCATAAAGCATTTACTTAATTATTTATTTACTTTCAAAGTTTCTCCTGTTTGTTTGCACTACTCATGGTTCTCCAGACAGTTTTGCCTTAAAACTAAAGTGGAAAAATTAACAAAGGCCCAACCACTACGGGATAATTAAGATGCCCCTCAGAAACTGCAAGCCTAATTTACTGGTAAATCATATTGTTAGAAATAATCTACAGTTTCGCCCTCCAAGGCATGGATTTTTAAACTTGATCAACATAAATACCCTTATAGCATCCAAGAAATAGCTGTATTAAATTTTAGGATTCAGGTTTGCTGCATCTTTAACTTTATGTTAGAAACAACAGGAAGCAAGGATTTTATCAATGCATACCAGTTGCACTGTATCTAACAGTACTATTATGCCCCGATTAAAGTACCATATTGATACATGGTATGCATCCCATTTTTGTTGTGCTGGTGCCAATAGATGTACAATTGAGTCAGTACAATATGGTATTATACCAGTATGAATAGCACCGGTGACCCTCAGAAGATAAACAAAAAGAAAAGAAAAGACATCTTAATTAGTAGTTACATAATACTTAGCTATAGATACATGGACACTGCAAGATACAACAGAAGGAAGGATTGCACTTTGAACTCACTTCCTTTCATTAGAACTTGGTTTTAGATCCCTATCAATTATCCCACGAGTCAAGCTCCTTGCAAGCTTCAGTTGTTTGTGTTCTGAAGGATTTTTTCTTCCGACTTCTGGATCCCATATGGTAACAAGCTCATTTGTTGATGATACAGGAGATGGTGCATAAAAATTTGCTCCAGACTCCTACATACCAAACAGAAAAATTAAATTACATCCAAATGTTAGCAGTAAGACTGAAGTTTTCTGCATATATCAACCTAGCAGCTTGAACTAGGCAATGGTAATCTCTTGCTCATAGATGGAGTCAGCATGAAATAAATCAAAGGCTTCACCATAATAGAGAAGAATGAATGATTCTAAACATTCCCTAGTCATTAGATGTCAATAAATAATGAACGGCAAAGTCATTTCAAAAGCAGTTGGTGCTGCTAGTTCAGATGGTGCAGCTTTCCACAATCTTATGAAGCCAAAAATGACACATATAACTGAGAGTAGTCATAGCAGAGTTGTTTAAAGTAGGCAAGTCTTTCTCACCGCATAGTCACTAATTTAAACACCAATTATCCAATGAAAATATTGAAAAAATTAAGTTGCAATTAAAATTAAAAAACATGTAAATTTGCAGAATATCATCAAATATATCAACTTCATTCAGGAAGCAAGTACGCACTGCAACAAAAAACCAATTTAGGAATGAACTGATCGATTTTCAAATTTTTTTTAAACAATATTCAATGCAGCAAGCATGGCAACTTCCTTGGAACTCATGGGTACAAATCAAGAGGAAAGATCTACCCATCTTTCTACATTTTCCATTTCTTGCTTATCTCCTTACCAACCATCAACATACATTAAACTGAATGTGACATATTCTCATTCAGAAGTTATACAATGTTGCTCTGGAAACATATAGAATTGGCATCAATCACTAATAAGGAAAGACTTTATGTTTGATGATATCAAATTTTCTTTATGTAATGCTTAAACTAGTCTTGGCATACCAAGGCCCAATCTCAATCCAACATTGTCAGTTCATTTGAAACTAAATTATGAAGCCAAATTCAATGTATATAGAGGTTCTTCATGCTAAATATTTAGTAAACTTTTAAATATAGGTTTCTGAACATTACATGTGTGATTTTCCAAGCAAAGTTATTAATACAATAGATTTAGATATTCTAACCAATATAACGTACTTTGAATTGATATCAATTCTTTTTGACTGATTTTATTTTTCTTCATTGTTTTTATTTTTCTTGATTTTACGTGACAATTTAGAATTTCTTGATAGCTTTTCTTCAACTGAAATTATCGAAAACTAGATCAAAACAACTGAAACTGCTGAAAATGTAACTTATTTTGGTCCAACCAAACCAAGAGCAATTTCTCAGACTTGGAAGCAAACAATAGTCCAGATTACACCTTTAATGCAGAGCAAAAACTAATCTATTAAAATATAAGAACTGAATTATTTTTTTACGAAAA
This sequence comes from Phoenix dactylifera, assembly GCF_009389715.1. NCBI lineage: Eukaryota > Viridiplantae > Streptophyta > Magnoliopsida > Arecales > Arecaceae > Phoenix > Phoenix dactylifera. Next base: position 949,271 of record NC_052397.1, on the reverse strand, counting down.
TCTATATAGCAAATACAACTCAAACAGAGTTCTTGATAGAGGTAATTTAACCTGGAAAACAACTCTGTGCTCAAAACTGCAAAAGTCAACAACCAGGCTGAGGCAAGAACTGTCACTTCTACTGCTTTCTTTTTCCTTAATTTTCTCCACAGATTTAAATGTGAGAGAGTCCAACCAATCAATACGCTGTATCTGCCCCCTCTCGTATTTGTTTACAAGCCTCTCTACACGCTCTATTTCCCCTCGTTCATGCTTAGGAACCTGTCGATTAACACATTTAAAAAAAAATTCAATTCTGCAAGCAATTGTGCAAAATAAATAGGCCCATAAGGAAAGATATGGTCGCAATTAGAAATTAGTCATCACTGCCATGACTAAATGAATCAAAGGATTCATATAAGGGTCTCTCATAAACCTTTCCAGGTGTAGTGGTTGGGATCGTTCCATCTGCTTCTTTCCCAGGCCAAAGTCGAAGCTTTTGCCTTCCTGCTTTTAGTTGCTTTTTGCTATTAAAAAGAAAAACAGTTGCTCCACCAACTAAACCAACACCATTACCACATGAGACATCCCACACCTACAATGCCCAAAGAGAAATATTAAATGTAGGCTTAAAATAAAGCTACATTTCAGACAAGGTAGCCAATCATAAAAGTGGACTGTTTAAGTAAAACAATGCATTCATAGTCTATAGGCAGGATCTTTTATTTTCTTTACATTGAACAAATGTCTGTGCAATTTATAAGAGACAAAACAGTAATGATTTTTACAGTCAAGGTTGATGCAGAACAATGCAATGGATTGCAGAGATGTCTTAGCAGCAAGCGTCATTGAGCTGTTGATAAGGATTTTCAATCACAAGATCATGAAGTTTGTACATATAAATATCATGCTAACCAAGCATGCTTTGATGTATCTTACATGCTGCCACCCCCTCAACCTTAGTATTAAATGATATTTCAAACCCAACACGCCCCACTCCTCAGCATGAGAATGAAGAACCTTGATGGCATCAAGCCATCAACACGACATAAATTTTAAGAGTTTCAAATACATCATATGGTTTAAATCTGCTATGCTGAAAAACAATAAACAATGCTTAAGAGGTAATTCTTATTGCAAATGTTGTTCCCACTTCCCACAGACAATAATTGTTTTTCCACACAAAGCTTCAATTAATCTTTACTATAAATGCACAGATCTGATTATTAACTTTCCAAAGACAAACTTGAACAATAAAGCAGGTAAGCAAATGGAATAATATCAACTTTTAATCATTGAATAACCTGAAATAGAAAATGCTTTCTCAGCATACAGCATTAAGCTTTATGAGAAGGTTTTGCATGATAATTTCTTCTAGTAAACACAACAGGAAATGCTTTAATCAAGTATAAAAAGGGTATAGCTATTGCAGCCGTTCTTCCAACAGTGATTTTTTTTTCTTTCTAATTCAGACAAGGTCTCCAATAGAATATATATCATAAATGCAAAGGATTGATAACGTGCTTTCACATCACATATTTTAGCGAATGTAGCACATGATGAAAAAAGAAAGAACAACAATGGTTGCTGGACCAGACTAATGAGAACTGCTTATCAGTCTTCAGCATTAAAATTTACGGGCAGAAGTTTTATATGATAAAATTTTCTACAGATGTACCAACTTCCAGTTATAGATATATGGATCCTTCAGAAGAATTCTAGGTTTCTCACAACTAAACACCGAACTGCAGCATTAAAATATCAAAGCTACCCAATTCTAAAGTACCAGTAGAAGCATCCACAGAGGATCCCGATAACTTACAGTGAATGCCAGTTGTGCCTGAGAAGTTAAGTCTCGATACTTGGAACTCAATGTTATAAGCTCATTCCAGCAATATGGGTATCCCGAAGATTCCAGCCTGGCAAGAGTACAACCAAGAAGTGTTAGATCACGTGAATCTATAAGATCTCAAAAAGGTCAGAAAATAGCTAAGTCCTATATCAAGTCCCAGTGATTGTAAAGACCAAATAATATATCCAAGGAAGCCTTGCTTGTATGTTATCAGGAATAAGCAAACCTTGTTTTCGTGGACAACCCAAAAAGGGCCCCATCAATGTATAGGGTGCATTCAACATATAGCTCTGCATTTCTGTTCCCAGTGGCCATGCCAAGTTCTGTGGACCATCACAAAGCAAGAAAACTTATACACTCAAGAATAGATTCAATAAAACTGAAAATTAGATTCTGTTACCCTAATGATATATATAATCTGTGTAGAACTGTTGCAATTTGCATGGACTCTACTGCTACTGCAGCTCCCAGATATAATTATTTTCCTAAACTATCCAATAATTCAAGTCAAAGAATGTCGACCAACAAAATACTTCATCAATAGGGAATTCATCTCAACTTGAAATTCTCCAAGAGCATGAAAGAGTCACCCGTCATCATTACTGTTATAAATCAAACGGAAGATTTTGACTTGATGGTGGAATGAAATCCCCGTCATCCTCACAAGACTAAAGACGTGAGTAGGGTTCTCTTATCCATCGCTATAACAAACGATTAAAGATTACAATGCAAGCGAACAGCAAATCAAACAAAAGATTACAATTTCGCAATCAAACAAGATTGCATCCATACTAGAAATATCAAAGATCTCAAAAATATTGAACTAGGCATAACTGTAACGAGTGAGTAAGAATTAAAACACATCAAAGAGGCACAAATAGCGCTAATAATGGAAATTCAAGATTCCAACTTGACAATAAACCAAGTCCCGCTCATCCTAAGAAGATTAAACACTTCAATAACGAGTTAATACCAAATCAATGCGTCAAAGAAGCACCCATCACGTGAACTCCAGCGAATCAAACAAAAGATTTCAACTAGGCAGTGAAACAAAATCCCTTTCATCCTAATCAGACCAAAAAACGCCTAAAGCGCCCAAGGAGGATCACTATAACGAGTGAATTAGAATCAAAACCTAAAACCCGGGTACAGCAACGACCAAACCCTAATCGCTGAAAACAAGAAACACTGTGAACAAGATATTTCAATAAACCCTAATCGCTGAAAACAAGAAACAGTGTGAGAAAGATATTTCAATAACCATAATTTCAGGTGAGAGGAGGAGGAGGAGGAGGAGGAGGATAAAAAGAAGGTGGAAACCCTATATATGGAAAGAGGAGAGAGGAACCGTTGCCAAATTACCGGATGAAGCTGGAGATTGCGGCAGGTTCCCTTCCAATCTCTCGATCCGGAAGGTAACTGGAAGATTTATATCGCAAGATAGGAAGAATCGGAACTCGTTTCCAGTCATCGCGATCGCATTAGGATTTAGGAACGGTCGAGTCACGGAGAGAGAAGAAGGGAGAAGAGCGAAGGGGAAGAAGAGAGAGAAGACCATCTCTTTAAATACTTCGAGGAAAAGCCCACCTTCGCGTGCCGTTGAGAAATAATCATCACGTGCATTGCACATGTAATGTTCGAAGTAATATTTATCTTGGTAAAGGGGTATGATGTAAAAGTGCTTACGTTGGGCCTGTGCTAGTTGAAACTTAGAATGAATAATTTTCACGTAAGTTCCTATCGAATAGGAATATTTCACATAAGTTTACATATGGAGGGCTGCAAAATCATCACGTGCATTGCACATGAAAACCTTTCAATAGTACTAAATTGTTAAGGGCCCACTGTAAAAGTGCCACCAATCTCGGCACGCATGGTGCCGAGACTAGTTTGATGCTTTAACATGAGTAATTTGCACATAAGGCCCTATCAAAAGGAATATTGCACATAAGTATAGATCATTACTTAATTTCAACTAGTCCCTGCACCCGAATGCCGGCACCAGTTGAAAATATAACGTTAGCATATTCATATATATAACTTCCTATCAAGATAAATATTTCATTTAAGTTCACTAGTGTAACTACCTTGGTACCTCCACTTCTGTGTGTGTGTTTGCTAAAATAGTCGCTCATGTTAATCTGATGTGAGTGTAACTAACTAAGTCAAGATACAATAGGTAGCAAAAAAAATGAAAGTATAATTTCAAACCATATCCATGAGATCTTTCCGGAGTGATGGGCAGCAAAGGAAGCAACCCAATCAGCCGTCCTATTCGCCTCTTCTCTTTTTTGTTTGTGCTAATATAACAAACCTCTTAGCCTAGGTGATCAAAGGTGTCAACAATGCTGATGTGCATCGGTAATAGACACCCTATAATTTCTCTTGTAATAAAAGTATAACTATAGTTGTTGTCAAATTAATAGGAGGCATTTGGCAAGGTACAGTTGAAAGTCCAAAATAATAAATGACAGTGCTATATTAGTTGTGTGGATTCTTGAAAAGAGACTTTGACCACCGAGGTGGTAGCACTCACATGCGGGTTCGCCCGTGCTGGTGGGGAGGGCATGAGAAACTTTCTACCTGCATCGAATATTTTTTAGTGGGGGGGGGAGGCGGTTACGCAGGTGGGGTTAATTCCCCTCACCCCTCCTTTTGTGCACAAAAAAAAAAAAAAAAAGACTTTGTTGTTTATGTTAGCGTACCGAACACAATAACACTAATCCAATTTGGTGCGCTATAGATAGTGAATCAACCGAACCATAAAATGATCATGTGTTCGATTGTCTTTGAATCGATACGTATATAGAGATGCCTACAACACCACATAGACGCCGCATGCATCCAACATACTAAACTATATTCTTCCATAAATCACTGCAATGAGGATGAACCATTACAACCTGAAGGATCACTGTAGTCCCTAAAGAGGGGAGCTCATTGCATACACTATTAACCCTGGTAATCCAGTATGACTTGCATATGTCTCTTGAAATTAAGCAATGTTGCGAAGGGGGCCGGAAGAATCACAAGGACCACACATCTATACATATATAGCTGGGAATGAGGTCCTATCAGTTTGAACCCTGATCAGAATGCATCTGGTTGATCTTTGTCTTTTCACTCTGCAAGCAGTTGATCGGAGGTTCGGTCGGGCCTTGCAGCTCCCCGTAGGCTTGCCAGCAGAAGGGTTCATAAGCGTGCTCATCTTCGTTTAGCAGTTTGAGTTCTATATCATTTAAGTGAATGTTTGAACATGGTACGCTATCGCTGCATGCGAGGTGCACTGGTTGGTATGTGTAAGTCCCTTTGATGCCCTCATACGTGATCTCTGACAATGCCACTGCTGATGATTGATTCTTGCATCGACTGCGATCGCAGTAGAATTGATCGATGATTATGGGTGTCTGTACCCCGGAGACTATCACGTTTTCAAATCTTATGTTCTTAGCATAGCCTGAACCACCCTGCAGCAATGTATTAGAATGGCAAAGAAAGATGTAGTGGTTAGTAAATGCAGAAATGGATTAGAAAGTATGGATATCATATGAATTCATGATTCCTTTTTGTTTTCTTTTTTTTTTTTTGTAGAAAATCATGAGTTATTATTGAAGTTGCCAGAAATTCATATATTACTCAATTAAACTGGCACAAAATTAAGGAGATAACTTTGTTTTTTTTTTCTATAGAATTCAAGAATATTCAGAGAAATTTTGGACATATCAGAGAATTTCTTTACCTGCCAGGTTTTGATTCTAACACCGGTCATTGTGTTCTTTATATTGGCATCCTGGACTGTGATGTTGGAGACAGTAGCTTCAGTGTCATCCTTACCAAGCCCTCCAATGCTGATTCCATGGCCTGGACCGCAATTTATGTTGTGCAGGAAGACATTGGAGCATCCTGTTTGGATGGAGATGCAGTCATCACCTGCAAAATTTATGGCATTTGAGAATTCATAAAGTGTTGCCAAGAAGCTTGTTTTATCCAAGAAGAAGATTAAACAAATTGGTATTGCATATTTTTCTTACTTTTTGCCATACCTTTCGCATGTCTGTTTGTCTGTTACAGTATACTATTAGGAAAACTAGAAGTACTCATTTTTGTGGTTCTTGAAAATATCTTTTCTTATTCTTAGGTATTTAAGATTTATGTTAGGCAACCCAGTGTTCCGGTATCCAGCTAACGCAATGGCCTTAGAGAGATGAAATTGAGCAAACTCGGAGCATAAAGAAGCTACTGAATTCAGTGGATAAAAGAAATATAGTTCATGAGATAAAATTTGGAAGGATGCCAATGGAATGCTTTTCAGACTTTTTTGCAAATTCTGATGCTAATGGAATAGCTTCATGTGACTCGAGTAGTCTTTCCACTTGGCATCACCAATTCACCGCCAGATGCATTGCAAATGTTTATTCTACTAAGTACGTACTTACGAAGGTTGAACAAAATTAGATTCAACTAATTGGAAGCATAAAGATTCAACTAATGTAATGAAGGAATGAGGATTACCGCAGCCCAGGTCGACATCATGAATGGAAACATCCACAGAGTTTTGGAGATGTATGCCATCGGTGTTGGGGCTGTCACCTGGGGAAGAGACGACGATATCAGAAACCTCGACTGCTTCACAGCTATCAAACTTGAGGTGGAACTGTGGACTGTTCTGAATTGTGATGCCCGTGACTGTTACATTGTTGCTTCCATAGAACCTCAAAGCCTGTCATGAGTCGCAAGAACAATTTTTAGCTGTGTTTAAACGAGTTCTGATGCTTTGGAAACGAGCTTCAGCAGATTATTACCGTGGGTCTGACATTCGGCATCTTTCCACTGAGCTCGTTGCTCGGTTGCTGTATTCATAACGGAGAGACGTTGTGATTAAAGATTAAATCATGCAGTTCTAAACTACGTGGAATTTAGAAACAGGGGGTGGGAGAGATGCTTAACTGCGTCATCGTCGAACTGAGATTTGTTACTCCACCAGGCGTTGCCGTGGCCTTCAATGATGCCTTTCCCTCGGATTGTGAGTCCTCTCAGCTTTTTGAACTCGAGCCACTGCAAGAGGCCTGAGCCCCACGGCTTGGGGTCTGTTGGAGCAATGATTTCGCCATCCAACTGCAAGAGATTGGATGAGTCTCGGTTCCATAAAGGGTTTGAGCCACAGACCATGGTTTTAGCTCAGAAGGACTCGAACACAGTTGAAGCATATAAGTTTATTGACTTAAATAATATATAATAGTTATTATTATTAATAAAGCAGTTATTTAGAGGGAGTTATGGTATTTCTTTAATTAGTTAAAAAACAATCCTTTTTTCTTCTATTAGGAAATGGAAGAAAAGGAAATACAGTTCGTTTTATCATTGTATTTTGAAACTTTACTATTTAAAATAACTAAAAGTATCAGTAAATTATACATACCTTTCTTTAGTCATGATATTTCTTACATAATTTCTTTTAGAAAATAGATGATTCTTAATTTTGTTTGTTCTACGACTAAATAATAGAATGTAGATCTACATGATTTAGTAGTTATAAAAACTAAAAATTCATTAATCTAAAGTATATTTTTCTTGTGCTATAATTAACTTTTTTAGTTTTATTTAAAAGATTTCTTCTTCCCCCATTTTTTATTTCTTATAACACAAGAGGAAGTTAGTGATCTAATTTGAAATCCTTTCTCTCCAAGAGACGGGATCTATCGAAAGCACGATCATTGGTGGTTTTGTTTTCAATTGACATGTAGCAATGATTCAACTTCTTGGTTGAGGCGGTCTGCATTTCGCCTTCAAAAAGTATGGCAATTGGAGCAACAATACAAGACAAATCTTTTTCGTTGATAATTTTTGTCTAGTTTTGTCAAATTAATGATGAGTTTCTTAAAACAAAAAATTGGGATAGATCAATTATTAATATGTCTATTTTCATGATTTTTTTTTTCTATTGTTCCACCATGTCAAGTAAATTTATTTATGCATCTCTTTCAATTCTTGTATTAAATTGATACTAATATAAATCTATTTTTGCATTCCTCTCAATTGTTCCTTATCTTATTAGATTTGATAAACGAAGAATTGAAAGGGATGAATAAATAACTTTTCTCGATAAAGATCCATCTTGAAGTAAATTAAGAAATATTGGGGAACCTATAAGCATTTTTTTAACTTACCACCATGGAGCTATAGAAAAAAAAAATCATCAAAGAACAGGTATGCAATTGATCTCTTGTAATTTTTCTTGTTTAAAGAAGTCACCTCATAAGTCTGATTACCATCATGGAGTGACATAAAAAGTGTTAGCAGAAAAATAACTTGTAGTTAATTGCTATACTAATTATCTCCTAATAAAGTTATCAAATTTAAACTAATTATCAACCTGGCCGTAGGTCACTAGGGCAACCATTAAGTTGGTTAAACCAAGTTAAGAAAACTTAAATATATATTAAATTATATGGATTCGTATACTCCTCTACAATTGCTTACCTTACAACGGCGGCATTGACCAAGCAATAGGGCACTTCCTACCCCACCTCTCTCTCTCCCAATATTTTATCTATGAATTGACTTCGAATCAATAAATGCATGAAACTTCAAACGACGTTCTGATCAATATATAACAAGGTAGCTAGGCTTCCTTAAAGAGATCTTATATACCAAAGTATTCTCCCATTTGGTAGAAAGCTAATTGGACCCAAGGGCTTGCTAATGTAGAGACGCTTCCATGATAAAATTAAAATATTTTCCATATGTTTTTATCCTAAAAAAAATCCAATATGTTAGCTGATTGGATCCTAGGGCCTTTAATCTCAAGATAATCTTTTTATGACGAGATTCCTTAAGTTTTTTTTATTTGAAAGGTAAAATTCCATGTACAATACTTTTTAAACAAAATAATATTCACCTCAAACACAATATTGTCTCCACAATTAGGGCCATCGAACGAGATTGGCCCCACAAGAAACTCATATTTAGAAGGAACAATAATCTTTGATGCCTCCACCTTACAAGCAGCTGCCCATGCAGCCTGAAAAGCCTGCATCAAACAAAATCATATTGCTAAGCTACCAAGATCCTGATAGAAGGAGATCGATTTAATAATTCTAATTTTAAAAAAATTATTTTATGACTACTTCTCAATTATATTTACATATCCTCTATCAATTATCTTAAAACAACGAAAGGTGGAAATAGAAATAATGATTTTGCGACAACCTTAGTGTCATCGGTGATGCCATCACCCTTAGCTCCAAAATCTAGCACGTCAAATGTCGTCCCATGCAGGGCTGGTGGACCCGGGCTCGGGCTTGGTTGTGGTTTTGGTTTAGGTGTTGAACTCAGAATTAGCCTCGATTTTGGTTCTCTTGATTGGCTTGGGCTTGTGGGGCTCAACCCTCCGCCGGACTGCCCTTTATCGCCTGCCCTCCAATCCCATCCTCTTCCTGCATCACAGATATCAAAGGTGGGACACATAACTAGGAACACAAGGAAGAAGAGGACCATGAGGCCTTTTGAAGTGAAGCCACTCATCTTTATGTACTCGTATCTTGTGTTATTGTATGGAGTTGCCAGGGAAGGAGGGGAGGCTGGGTTTAAATAGCCACAGCCTGCACACCCTCCCTCCCTCATAACCACTCCAGAAGTTCAACAATTGCAAGGAATTCTTTGTACTTTTCCTTTTGCTCCCCTCCTACCTCTTGCTTCTGTGATCCCATTTTTCAAGTACTTGGGATGTAAACCTTTCGTTTCTTTTGTTGCAACTGGCGACAATTGTTTTAGTTGTCCCACCTACGAGTGCGAGTATTTTATAGTAAGCTAATTAAATATCTCATTTTATAAGACTCACTTGTTGGCAATAGTATCTTCTCAGAATTATTTCTTGCTTGTAAAAGAAATCACAAGAAACGATAATTACACTTTCATCAAAAAGAAACAAAGACTAGTATTGGATCTACATACCATTCTTTAATCATAGTAGTCCTAAAAATTCCTTGTTTATACTATTGTACTATTTTTTTTGGAAGTTGTCAAATATTTTCCTCGTAATTAGGGGTTTTCTTGCGTTCCATGAAGTTTTATTAGCATAGGTTATATATTTCTCAAGTTTGTAAGGCAAACAAAGACGAGTGAGTCAGTCTTTGGGGCCCTTTGGTGGTCCAACAATGCCCTGATTATAACCGATCTTCTCGCCACATGCAACGGTCACGGGTGAGAGTTTTAGTCGTGTTGGTTTCTTCTCCATCAGCTATCACAGGACTCAAAAACACAAAAAAACTTCTTCTACCAAAAACAAAAAAAACAAAAAAAAACAAAGAGTTGGGGTTACTTCTAAATCCTCCTGCCAAGCTTTCACTCAAACTAGAACGCAAGTGAAGGAATGGGAAAGAAGGCTCTCCTAGAAACAAATGCCGAACTCGAATGATTCCTCGACAAGGATTGGAAATGGTTAATGCTTGTTAGTTTCGTATAATAAAATCATGAGAAAGATATGGCTTGTTTAGACAACAAAAATGATGAACAATTTTGTAACCTCTCCCATAAGTAAAAAGATACAAAGGGTAGCTTATTGGAGTCGAAGGTTTTAATTAATTCTGAGTGATTGAAGTTGCTTGCATTGGAGATGGAGTTATAGACCGCATCTAAAAGAAAATTATTTATAAAGACTGCACTATAATTATTCAGATTTAAATTTTTGGAGATGCATCATCCAAGAAGGGAACCCAAAACCTCTAGTTAAACTTTGACAAATTCATCGACTGCCCTTAATTGCTATAGATCAAGCTAATTATAGTTTTTGGCATAGCTCAAGTTGCTGCATTTGAGCTGCCATTTGAGGATAAATATTTTACTTATTACGAACCAAGTTTGGAAAAGGCACTTATTACCTACAGTAGATAAGCCATGAATAAGGCTACTCTCAATTGAGAGAGAACGTGACATTGTTGATCTAAAATAATAATGAACCTTTTCAACAATCTAGAAATAATAGTCATCAATATATCTTCACAAGCCATTATCGTTGATTGTGGCAGGCAGTAGGTGCACTGGAGATATGACCGCTATTGGAGCAGAGCTCAGAACAGTGTGGAAGGGAGTGGCAGGCGATAGGCGCACCAAAGACATGACCGCTATTGGAGCAGAGATCAGAGCAACGTGGGAGGGAGTCACCTATGCAAGAAGAATCCTAGGGTCAGACTATATCATCCTGGAGGAGGACTGATCGATTACGGTGACTGAATGGATTCGCGATGCCAGACAACATGACAATGGTCACCCCCTACTCAAGGATATCCAGAGCTTAGTGGCTGGCTGTAAATTGTTTCAGGTGGCCCATGTGTATCGGAAGGCGAACTCGGCAGCAGACTCGGTCGTCTCTTTTGCTGCTCACCACTCGTAAGAGGTTTTATGAACAAGGACTGACTCTGATCCCCCACTCTTATGTACTCTTATTTCTTTTGACTCTAATGGTAGAACTCACATCAGGTTGACGTGAGTTACCGAAATCCCCAAAAAAAAAAAAAAAAGTCCACAGACATTTGAGAAAAAAATAATACCATTTAATCTATGGGGCTCACTTAATTCCTTTATGCATGTTACTTTACCTCCTTGGGTAGTACCCAACCATTGTACTTGAATGTATCCTACTCCACATTTCCCTTTGTCCACTCAATAATTAATGAACCTAACAAAGAATAATGCTATAGGAAATAATCTTGATTAAAGGCCAGGTCAATGATAACTTTTGTACTGATGGACTAATGGGTTTAAGATGACAGCCGCATCAAGGCCAGGGAGCAAGTTAATGTACTTTCGGCATTTCAAATTTTGCTGCTTTCTGATGATAACTGCACGTCATAAACATGAAATGGGACCACAAAATTGCATGTGGAATCCAAATTCCCTCCATCTCTCATCTTGGTGAGATCATTAACCAAGGACCCCTCTCTTTGTCAACCCTCATTGTCATAAAGTTTTTCTTCCCCCCCATATACTTTTGCTAATTTGACTTTAAGAATTAGGTACTGTAACATACAGCGATTGACAATTATGTCCTAATTATTCCTTGGAGTATAACTATGTTTCTTTGATCTAATCGAGGAGAGGAAGATTTTCTTCAGCCCGCTCAACTCGAATCTCTCGAAAGAAAACTAGAAGAAGATGGAAAAATATTAAAAGTAGGGCTTAAGTCCCTTTTTTTTATTAATTCTTTAAAAAAAAAGGTACATAGCCTTATTTATAATGTGTGGTCTGTCCTATTACAATTTGGGTTAAATTTCTTTTCCTAAATTTAGTAGGACTCTTTTTTCTAAAATAGACATTACTAGTAGACTAGAAAAAGCTAAAAATCTTGAGGAGGTAGATCTCAACTTTTACATCAACTCTTTCTTTTGTCGCTATGTCAGATTCTTATCGGATAGAGAGCTACGCCTGATCAAAGTTTGGAGTATAAACGGTGGAATTTTATCCCAATTCAACCAACTATAGATCTCGAAAAGATACCTATTTTTTTTAAAAAAAAGGTAATCTCAATCGAGTATTGTATGACTAAGTTATGGCCTCCAAAAATTTGGTCTGCAACTCGACTTCCCGATATGGTAGATCTCGCTCCTAAATCCTGTCCAGCCTTGCTTGTAGTGGCCAAAGTGTTTCATATCAAGTCTAGTGATCCTTCTGAATACTCATAGTAGCCAAAATGGTTTACATTGAGTTTGGTGATCCTTCTGGATATCTGTAGTGGCCAAAGTAGTCTATATCGAGTCTGGTGATCCTTCTGAATATTCGTAATGGGCAAAGTATTTCACATCAAGTTTGGTGATCCTCTTGGATAATTGTAGTGGCCAAAATAATTCACATCAAATTTGGTGATCCCTTGGATACTCGTAAAGGCTAAAATTGTCCATATGGTGTCTGGTGATTCTTCTGGAGAAGGATCATCTTTCTATTATTTTGCTATTTAAGAGAAACATATCATGGACAGCTGTAATTGCAGTAATTCGTACATCCTCTCACATGCATATTGCATGTGCTTATATCTAGAAGTAATAGATTTCTTCTCAAAAGGGGGATGTAAGACGCAACAAATGTAGTATTACTTGCGGTAAGATTTACAGACATACATACATAAATATAAATATAAATATAAATATAAATATATATATATATATATATATATATATATATATATATATATATATATATATATATATATATGCCTGTTTATGGCAAAAAAATGTACACTTGGTTTAAAAATATCCAAGTGGGTAGACACGAACATTGAAAAAGAAAAATATGACACCAATATATGCGTAAAGTATTAATTCATCGACAACTACATTAAGTGAAAAATATACCATGGGGGACATTACCATATCTTCGAGCAATTTTTTTTGAGCAAATCTCTAGAATAACGAGGCATCACAGTTATATTGCCCTGCGTCCAAAACATAGATATAGGTTTCACTGCTGCAAATATTTGTCTATGCTTTCACTTCCCCTCAGCGAAGGGTAAGCTTTCATTGTGGCTTGCACGACATGAACTGATCAAGACAAGCTGGGTGCAACCCTTGACGTGCAGTTCAAAAACTTCCTCTTAGTTAAGAAACAACATGATCACGAGCATCACTAGAACTTTAAAAGAACTAAAATAGCTATCTGGTTATTATAATCAGAATTTTATTATTATGTTCCACCTCGTTCTTTGTTTTTTTCTATTCACCAAGTAAGTCATCGAGCCAAATTTGTCGTTTAATCCTAATCCATCTGTAGCAAGAGTACAAACGGCGAGATCTGGGTTTGATGTTGGAATCCAGAAGAAGCTAGGTAGTTGCTTCTCACGCTTGCAATATTTTAACAGGATGGCGTTAAGATAATGTCAAGATACGGATGCAAGAGTGCAAAATGTTAGCCTCCAAATCCAACGGAATCTAGATATGGAGTTTCCTGTCTCTCTTCGATTCTTCGTCCGCCTCACCTTTTGCATGATGCATCTTATCATTTCGAGAAATTTAGCTGGCTAAATGCATTTGGATTTGATAGTTGGAATGGAACCTTTTTTCTTGATGGATGAACCTAGTTATAAGACCCCACATCTCAAGTTGCTAACATCCTTGTCAATCCTCTGAGCCTCTGCTGAAATCATTGTTTGCCAAACTATTTGGTTGAATGCTGACGTGAAACTCAGGCAACGTTCGCAGGCCACTAACATTTTGTCAAACCTTTTTTTTTCACAAAAGAATTCAATAAAGTTCCCCATTAATTTATCATTAGCATTTAACAAAGAATTTTGGAACAACGAACCTGCTCCAAGAGCACATTAGCTGCACGCATAATACTATCAGCATGACTTGAAGGAGTGATAAGCTGCAACCCTGACCATTTCAAGCCTTGATACAATGCTGAACCTTTCTCAAAATGCTTTGCACCATGCAGAACCACATTAATTTGCACGTATTGAAACGAATCATATTGCTTCATGCTCTCAAGAGAACCAAACCACGTCTAAGCCGCCCTGAATTTTATTGCTAAAGCAAGGCAAACTCAAATGCATATCCTCCCTCCAATGCTAGAGCTGCCAACAGTAGATTTGTAACAAATTTAGTGAATAACCGATGTGAGACTAAACACACGCATGCATGAGTTCTCACAGGATTAATATTGCTACTTTCTCATTGGCAACAAAGAGCAGATAATTTGATAACCAAGATCTAATAAATGGTCGCTAAGGGCCTTGATCTACAAGGATGTTTGCAGGTTTAAAGCTTATCATTTACATTTTATGAACAACAATTTTCCTTGTTCTAGAGTAGGTCCTAAACTGTATTCTGGTTGCAATCAGAATAGTCAATTCTCATTAGCTAGTTGCATGCCACCCTTTGATGCAGTGCCTCGAGATGCATGCCAAATACTTTTCAAAGGTAACCTTGCATCTCAGAATATGACCTTATATGCATTCTAAAGCAGGTTAGATGGCATCCACAACTAGGGAGAATCTATATTATTCTTGCTAATCAAACGAATTAGCTAAATTGCTTCCACCGAAGAGTGCCTAGCTTGCGTGCTGATAAGGAGATGTATGGTTGGCAACACATGTAGGAAGTTTTTGCCTGCAAAACTAGTCAGACTTGAATTGCCTTGCGACTTTGCACCAAGTCACTCCCCTTTCTATTAAATGAAACAGAAAAGTTAAAGATGATACTATTTGGATGTTTGCATAGGGCATCATACCATCATCAAGGCACTCATTATAGGCATAAGATGTTTCAAAAACCACTACCCCAAAGTGAACAGTTACATTTTTTTTTTCTTTTGAAAAGGAAGAAGAAAATGATGAGAGTTCAGATGCCTAGGCAGCAATGGTGCTAATTGATGGGCAATGCTAGTTGCAAAGAGGATATGAATCGGTTTGTGATGCTGACGCGGCAAGCAAGTTAAGATGTCTATGATTAGCACCATTTGTGTCCTGCTCGCTTGCGTCTCAATTCTTCTAATAAGATTGGTTTGATAAAGATGGATGGATATCAGCAAACCATTATGTTTTGAAAATTAATAAATTATTTTGACCAGAGAAGGCCAAAGGAAGAGGAACAACTTCTAAACAAACTGTTCGATGTGAAACATGCTAAGTTTTGCTTGCCTAACAAGGTGATGATAAATTGTGTGTGTGTGTTAAATGCTCGACTGTCTCATAAAATCTAATTTAGTATTAATTGAATCTCTCCGGGTGCCTCATTTCATGTGTGTAATCTTTTAGCAGTTGCTGGGATCCATGCTTCAAAATATATTACTTTAAATGAAACTTTGTCGATAATATTTAACTAAATCTTTGTTTAAAATTTCTAAATATATGAGGCTCAGTTTGCATAATGCAGCGTAGCAACACATATAATATGCAACACATCACCCTTAAAACGGTGCTGCAGACTGAGTTGCCTCCTATGCAGCCCACCACTCTAGAGATTTTAATTGGGCGAGCCACAGGTCAGTGCCTGTGTCCTTATGTAGTCTTCTATTTTCTGATTTTGTTGGCCGTATTCATACCCGTCGAGTGTGAGCCACTGTTGTACCAAAAAAAAAAAAAATTACTTCCATGAATCTTGAATGAATTTGTCTTGTTGAATGAATTTGTGCCCTGTCTCACGTGCAGCAGCTTTGTCATCCCACCTTATGAAAGTCATTTTTCTGTTCCTTTTTTTCCTCCTCCTCTTCCTCCTCGTCCTTGGCCTCCATTAGGAAGAGGACTGAACTCAGGCTCCAGAGGCTGTGGCCCAGTACAAAGCCCAGCATATGGACACTTCAGCCTGGTTACACCAAGCCCACAACCTTACAATCTCGGTTTCTTAGTCTCCCAATTCTGTTTCTCAGAGGCAATCCTCCTCCATTGACTGAAAGTGAAGTTGGCTTCATCTCTCCTTTGTTCGATTTTTCGGTCAACTGAGAGATTATATGTACTGTTGAACGAAAGACAGGTTTGTAGTTGGGTATGAAATTCTAATAATTTTTTGGGCATTGCAACATTTAGGAGCTGAGATTTGAGTTCCTTGGTAGTCTGGATGTAGGGTTCCTTCAAATAAATAATTGGTATGATTATGGTTACCAAGAAGGTGGCAGTCGTAATTATATTTTATTTTTATTTTTTTTTACTTGCAAGTTTGGAGCTAACACATATTAAAAATAGGTTTTGCCGCACGATACCAAACCAAATTTATCAATATAAATCTCGCGATGTATCGCGATGTAAATCCAATGGTGTATGTATGTAACTTAGAGAGGAGAACTATTTTGAGTGATTTCTTGTCTAATCTTTTATGGATCTTAAAGGAGGAGGATGAGGGGTCTTAAATAGGTGAGATCCGGTCTTTGGATCACCTTGAAACTCCCTATTTTCTAGGCGATTTTAATTGGAATCGGGGGGAGGGGGAGGAAGACTCCCAGCCATAGTCTTCCTCCCCGAGTCCCCTCACATGCCATGCGCAGGTCGGGCTGGGCCTGGCCACTTCTGGCCGGCCCACGAGCCGAAAAAGAAAAAGTCTGGGTTATTACATTAGTTGCAGAGGATATTATTACTTTGGGGTCAGAATTACAACATATTCAACATAGAGCAATGCAAAGAATATGAAATAGTAAGTTCTCAATATATAAATAACATGTCTTTTTTTTTTCTCTCTCCTAATCCAAGTCATCGTTTATATAACAGACATCCTTTACTCAATCCGAACGAGGTTCGGGACTCGGATTTCCCTCAGGCCTTGTTGGACCTGAATTTTACTAACTTAGCCCTGTTTTCACCTCTCATATCATCTATATATGCAACATCCAATTTCCAGGAAGATACAAAGCACTCAGCACGTTGGTTAAAACGATACTTAACTGCTTCATTCCTATTTGAAAACCTTCATCCTCGTCCAATGCTTCAATATATTTTCAGGAATCCAATAGAGCGAGGCCAGTGGGCAAATGAGATCTCTATTGCTTTTGCCACAAAATTGCAACCAAATGTAACTTGCAGCATCAGAACCAGCATCCTCGTCCTTGCCATCAGCTTGGGCCTCAGCTTTGCTTTTCAATAATTCCGGCCCTGCCTTTTTCTTCTCATAGTTTCAATACAAATAATTAGGCTTGATCCGGAGACCTAAAATATGGACTGAAGTGGTTTCCTCAAGAAATTCTGTACTTCTATCCACAGTGTCCGTGTCCAATAGCAATCCGATTCACTTATAAATCTGTTAGTTCTATCAAATTACAAGACAAATTGACAAGAAGACTTTATTATGGGGCTTTAAAAATCAACTGCAAATCTGCAATGTATATATAAGAAATAAAACAATAATGAAGGTACATGAGTTGGAAAATTTGGTGAACCTGCTTGGTGTGAGATTTGTTTAGGTACGTAGTACGGTGGCATGTATACCGGGCGTAGATTTTTTGGTAAAATTGTACCCTTGGCCAAAGTTGGTAGTTCAAATTTGAAACAACTGCAGTCACAAGCGGCAAATTATGCTAGCCTAGCAAATTACGCTTTGACGCGTCACATCTCCGTAATTTAATCCCCCAATCTTTAAGAGAGAAGTAGCCTAGGATACCCTGACTCGGAAGACAAGCATTAGATGCAAGCCCATACAAACAGAGTGGACCGTGGTGCTTGAGCCACCTTTGGTGCATGCATGTAAGGCCCTCCTTGCATGGGCCAAAGCTAATCGTGGGGCATTCTTCGTTGAGCATACGGCCAATGTGAGGAGTGGGAGAACTTCCTCCTCCTAGTTTACTAGGTCAGTCCAATGCATATATTAATTTTCACTATTTTAACATGATACTCTTCTTCTTCTTCTTCTTCTTCTTCTTTTACTAAAACGAGTATTTCATACATTATGAATACAGATACACCTAATAGAGTCAGCAAGCAATAAGTCACACGGTGCCCTAAGCAAATCCTTCTCCTTTGCCCACAAAGTGTTTTCTGAGTGGCTCGCCACATACGCCACCATCCAGTCCGCTGCTTCGTTGACCTTTCGGTACACATGCTTAGCCTGAAAGGCCATTCAGAATACTTTTTTTTAATATGATACTTTAGGTTCTCAAATGCCTCAATAACTCTAATTTTGATTCACATATTGTAGGATTTAATGAGGTCGCAAAGGGTGGGGATGAGGGCAGGTGGTCGACTCCGAGGATGGTGGTGAATAGAGCTATGCTACATGTGGGGGAGGTCACCGGTGTTGCCGCATATTCTCTTTCAGAATGGCCAGGGACATCTGGGGTGCTCTTTTCGATGTTGTAGCGCCCAGGTTTGCCCTAGTTTCTTGGTGCCCTCACTCCTTGGTCATCTCAATGTGAACTTTGACGGCAGCATATCGGTGGACGGTATGTCTGGAGGTGTCGGGTTTGTGATCAGAGATTTCTTTGGTACACTGGTAGCAGCTGGCGGTCGCCGTACACCAGGATTTACCATTGTTGGGGCAGAGCTCCGGGCAGTGTAGGAGGGCTTATCTTATGCGAAGCAGGTACTTGGTGCTGAGCGGGTGCATCTAGAGGGGGATTCATCAGTAGTGATCGACAGGATCCGGGGCGCGGATAGGTATGGCGATAGTCATCCCCTCATCCGTGAGACGCATACTGGCTCAGGAGATGGACGATTTTCAGGCAGCACATGTGTTCAGGAAGGCGAACCGACCTGCAGACTGGGTCGTCTCCTTTGTTGCCTGGCATGCCGGAAAGGTCCTTTGGACTTCAGCAATAGACGCTCCCTTCTCTCTATGTTCTTTACTTTCTCGTGATTTAGCAGGATGTACTCACGTTAGAGCTCTATAAATTGCTGTTTTTACCACATAAAAAAAAGAAGAAAAAAAAGAGGTTAGGGATGAGATGTAGATGGACCACAAGTAGATTTTGATGGATCCAAAAGATATTCCAATCGTGATTTGGATAATCTTGCCAATACAAATAGCAGCTATTGATTCAAAGGGTATGGGGTGTATGCGGGTTGGCTTTCGGTTTCAACCTTAGCCATTAGATTCAAGGTCCTGTCCCAAGGCATATGAAATTCCAACCACCTTAAAAAATTGTTAAGCTCTTATATCAGGTGACTGAAGTGATTTGGCACGATGCCTTGTCACTTTTAGAGGCGATCAATCCTCATAATGTTGATCCTAGAACTTGATATCCGTTTGAATAAAAAGAACGAGCCGATGGTGCGAAGTACATGTATGCATGCATGAATTAGTCGCGTGGAGCCCGAACCTTTTTTAGGAACATGATGACATGATGCACCATGTCAACTGTTCATCCCTTTCTCTGAGGGCAAGAGATGTGAGACCAAATTCACCAAGCAGTCCAGTACTTGCTTAGCATCATAGTAGACATGGCTGACAGAAAAGTCCAGCAAATTAGCAACAACAGCTCTAATGCATGAAGAGCAGGAATGCTGGTCCTTGCTATCCATTTATCCAAATTATGCTACATTCTTTTGGTTGATGGAGGAGGTTAATGACCTGTACATGGTATGCTCGTTAATGCAGATTAAACGTGCCGGTTCAGAATCTAGAATAAACACCAATTAAATTAATGGCAATAGTGAACAAAAAAAAATAAAATTTAAAAATAAATTTATTCAAAATAAAATAAGTTTGGCTCCTAGTTTTAAAGATGTCTTCTTTTAACCAAAAAGTATCTCTCCCTACCACAAACATGTCTCACCAAAACTTTTCTGACTCTCAAACATGCCTTTCGAAGATCTCTCTCGGCCATTAAATCCTAGACTAATAGGACCAAAAGCTTAAATTGCTGATCAACCTTGACTGTTGAATACTTAAATAAACTCCTACTTGGACACCTTATTATCACGGTATTCTACTCAGTCTGAGATATCGCTAATCATAGTTAAATTAGGAGGACTATAGCGGCGACTATCAATAAGACCTTTCATACAGAACTCTAATTATAAATCCTTACTCCCACTATACTAAAATGAGTAGAGGCGTCGAGATTTATCTTAACATAATTTGAGTGAGAAAACTACATTAATTATAGCTACTTGCTTGAACTCAATTTTTCGAGAGGTCATACCGTCTATTCTTATGCATTATCCTACATTCTAGCAGCCAATTCATGTTCCCGTCACAGACCTTCCACCTACATGGCTCTATCAATCAACATCCACCACTCGTCTTTAAATCATCTTACCCTTCCAAGATACCTAATTTTTGAACTAAGATCAGCGATACCCAATAATCCATTTTGATAGTGTATCATGATTTGTGTAATTACATTGGTTCAATTCAATGGAATTATTGAAACAATACCAATTGAGCGATAACTTTTATTAGCTACTGTGCTAATAGCAAAATAAGTGTTATTCAAAGAAACCGCTTTCCATAGCATACAAAAACTTTGCTTTTTTTTTTTGTTTCTATATATACAATGTATGCAAGAATAATATTTTTGAGAAAAGATATAATAAAATATTTGTTATAAATATTGTGGATTTGATGAGTAGCTACAAGGCTGTTATAACGATAACAAGGTATTTGTAGCCTTTTACAAATAATCTGAAAAAGTAAATAAACATAATGGACGTGACCTAAATTTACAATGCTCTTAATTGCGTTGGAGCAATTGCAGATTAAAATCTTGAGTCCCCCAAAAGAAGCAAGAGAGGAAGTGCTGCGAGTAGCGACGTCTCATGGCACGTACTTTGAGGGACGGAATCAATGCACGGTAAATGATGCGTCACGTGTCAGTAAATGTCGTGTAGCGCCCTGCCGTTAAAAGTCCAAGACTAAACTTTATTATCTAATAATTGATGCATCTTATGGTCAGTTTAGTGTCATTATTCGTCAATTAAGGTACTGCCATTAATTAATGTCATCTGATATCATTGCAGGCGAATTGTAGCACTCGGAAACCGCTTACTTTGCTCCAATAAAATGACAGTTGCTATGGTTAAAAAAACTCATACACACACCGGCATCCACCGTTACAACCTTTCATTGCCTTGGGGTCCCACATCCATGTGGTCCTCAGAGGGTGCAAGGTTTGGTGGTCATTGAAATGGGGGAGAAACGGGTGAACGAAATTTTTGTCTTCCAGGTGATCGCTGGCACGCTCGTTGGGCCAGGCGAGCTTCGGTAAGTTAATGAAGAAATGGTCAAATTCAACAGTGATTTCCGTATTGCAAACAGCAAAACCACTGCATCTTTTGTTTGAATCATTTTATTCTAAATGACATGGTTTGCCTATGCACATACATTCATATATATATATATATATATATATATATATATATATATATATATATATATATATATTATATTCAATTAGTAGTTGATAGTAACTTACTCGATGTTGGTGGAAATCCAATTGCAAATTAGTGGTCAATTGAGCAAAGCCAACCACAAGAATGTATCATTTTTTGGTCTAGGAGAGCTTAGAAAAGAGAAAATGGAAGGGAAAGAGCGGGAATTGGTAACAAGCGAGGTAAAAGTTGGTAATGAATTTATTTACAAGTTGAATGAAGAAAAGAAAAATAATGAAATAGTTGTTGATTTCTACTATTAATGTTAATATTAAATATTGTACCAAAAAGTCAATATTAGAATCCAGCATTTAGACTAGAGGACCATAATCAGTAATATATATTTTTCTCCACAATTGATATCGGTGCACAATTTATTATTCCAAAAGAAAACTTTACCAACAAACTTAAAATTTATAAGATTTGTTTATAAATTTTTTTACTACAATAGAATTATTAAAATTGAAGAATTAACTCAGAAGAAATTGTAAACAAGCGAGTCTCTCGGCATAGCAACAAGAGATTTTGTGTCCAAATGTTGTATAATACATCTCTCAATACGAAAATTTTGTCAAATTATAATACAAGTTGGTCTTCCATACTACCTTTCTTCAATAATAAGAATGACAGGATAAAAAGAGAAAAAATGAAGAACTAGCCAACAAAGCCAAAGAAAGGGACGAGGAGTGCGCTAACATGGTGGACCCTCGTTTCTAAGTGGGAGAGCCTGACGTACCAACAAGAGTGGTGCATGTGGTATGGAGGCCCCATCATTTCAACACCAGCCCCTCGCAAACCAATGAACTCTTTCCTGGCCTTGCCTTGTGCCGACGGAGGAGCACAAATGGGAGCACCTTTAATTGGAGAGGATTTGGAATTTGATGCAATGGCGAGGAGAGGGTAGAGAAGCCCCACACATAATAATATAATAAAACAAGTAAAACTGAGAAATAAGCAGCAACGATGAGTAATAGTGGGCCTGCTTGCACGGCAGTGGAGGGGTGAAACATGACCTTGTCGGTTGGTTTGGGGTAGAAGAACCTCCCAACAAAACAAAAAAAAGAAAAGAAAAGAAAAGAAATCTCCTCCCTTCTCCTCCTCCCATTATTCTCCTTCTTTGGATCACCATTCGCTAGGAAAACCTCTTACCTCTTGCCCTTGTGGTGTTGAACTTGCGTATTAACTCCCTCTCACTGTCTTGCCATTCCCCACCTCTCTCTCTCTCTCACTCCATTCAGCATACTTCGAAGCCATGTTGGCCTCTTGGAATCAGATCTCCCTTAGCTCTATATATTAAGGCTATGTCCAACTTCCAACTCTAATGATCTCTACCCTTGGCTCTAATGGTTCGGAAATCAGATACATGTGGTCGGTGAATTACTCGCTCAGGTTCTGTTCTCTGGTGTTTCCGGCCTTACTTGTCCTTTTTTTATATTTTATGGGTGTTTAGGGTTTGGATTTGATGATGGTCGCGTAGAAAGTGAAGGGCAGGAGGATCAAAAAAAGATAAAAAGAGTCAGGTTCCATGGATTTCAGAAGGCAGGATGTGGAGGAGGAGGAGGATTGCGACAACCCTCCTCCTCCTCCTCCTCCTCCTCCTCCTCCTCCTCCTCCTCCTATCAGAGAATCGGCCTTCGGCAGGCCGATGCTCTCCCCCTCCTCCTCCCTCCTTTCTCCGAGAGGAGGAGGAGGAGGAGGAGGAGGGGCAAGAAATGGTCCCAACCCTTCTTCCTCCACCACCCGTACCACGGTCGGGATCTCCTCAGGAACGGGTGGTGGGGCTGATCCCCCCACCAGCGAGGCTGACACCACAATTCGGTACCGGGAGTGCCTCCGGAACCATGCCGCCAGCCTCGGTGGTCATGTCCTCGACGGTTGCTGTGAATTCATGCCTAGCAGCAGCGACGAGGCCTTCAAATGCGCCGCTTGCGGCTGCCACCGCAGCTTCCACCGCATCGATGGCGATTCCTCTCCCTCCCGTTCCACCTCTAACTCTCTTTATCGCGTCCACGACACCAGAGTCCCCCTCTTGCTTCCACCACTCCATCCCCATCATCCTCCTCCTCCTGCTTCTTATCATCACCACCAGAAGCAATTCTTCTTTCGCAGCAGCAACGCTGCCAGCGGGGGCACGACCACGGAGTCCTCGAGCGAGGAGCTGAATGCGGGGGCCGGGCCACCGCAGCGGCCATATATGGTGTCCAGGAAGAGGTTCAGGACCAAGTTCTCGGCGGAGCAGAAGGAGAGGATGTTGGATTTTGCGGAGCGGGTGGGATGGAGGATCCAGAAGCAGGATGAGGCATTGGTGGAGGAGTTCTGCGCCGAGGTCGGGGTCAGCAGGCAGGTCCTCAAGGTGTGGATGCACAACAATAAGCACTCCATCAGGAAGCAACAGCAGCAAGGAGAAGAGCATCAAGATATGTGAGAGGATTGTCAAGCAGCGTATGACAAGAACAGCTTTGTAATCGACCGGACACTGGTTTGAGCTAATCACTAGTTGCTTCTCGAGATTGACTTAGATTAGAAATTAGATGCATGCATATTTATATATATATATATATATATATATATATATATATATATATATTTATCTACTTGTTTATGATGTGTGACCTTTGTTCTACTTATTCTTCCTGTAGCTTGATGACAGACAAAGCAAGACCCGTCATCTGCTTGTCCTCCTCTTGCTAAACCACCTATTAATTTGTCCCTACTCTAATGGTACCACCTCCCTTTATTTGTCCATGGTGTTACTGTGTGGATGGATCGGTGTACCTACTGCTTCCTTTCATCTCCAACTTCTGCAACTAAAAGATTTGCAGTTGAGTATGGAAACGGAAAACTCATATCTTATAATCAGTTAAACATGGCTGTGCTGTGCACTTGTTACTGATAAAGTTCTAACTTCTGGATTCTATGGTCTGCTACGGTATACGTAGTATTAGCGTCTGACCAGCATTTGATGTTTGTTTGCCCCTCACTTGCTTTTCCAATGGTTCTAGGCATTGCCTTGAATTGGGTGATATGCTTTCTTTGTACTTAAGGGAAGTAACTCACACTAAGTACAGTAAGTAGCTCGTTGATTGGATCAAACCCTTTCGTCCTAATTCTTCTTCTTGCTTTACCAGTCCCGCAGTGTCCCGCTCTTCTGACCTAGAAGCCTTTTATAACAGGTCATGGTGTCGGATATTAGAGAGGAGAGGTGTGGATGGGGCATTGTCACGAGAGTTAAGTCGCTCCTCTACTGTCAGAAACTTCCAGACTTTGGGGTAGCTCTTTTGTGACAAGAAGAAAGGAAAGTTACGAAAGATGTGATTGCGAAACGTTAGAAATAACAAATAACAAAAGATAGGAAAATGTTTATATAATAACAGCAGTCTGTTGGAATAAATTCATAATATCTGGATATCATTGTAAAATTCGTGCTAAGGTGCACTTTTATTATTTTTATATAAAAAATAAAAAAATTAACCATCCATTAAATAAGAATAATTTGCTGCTATTTTTTATTATTTTTATTTATTTTTATTTTTTATGAAACTTTTTCTTCCCCGGAGCCCGGAGGTCTAGGTGTGGGTAGAGGCGGCGCAGCGGCGTCCGAGAGGAAGGAGGGAGTGGAGGTGGTAGAGGAGGAGGCAGGTGGTTGGGTGGGAGAGGAGGGCGCTGCAGATTTTGTTGGTCGAGCTTGTGGTGGAGAGAGAAGGAAGCGGTGGTGGTAGGAGAATTGGCGGAGGGGACTTGCCGAAGGGGGCTTTAGATTGGCGGGGGTGGTGGAGCCGGGGGCTAGAGCCGAGATCATGACTCGAAGATGATCCAGTGGTTGGGATCGGGGGAAGCGACGGCGATGGAGGAGGAGGAGGAGGAGGAGGAGGAGGGAGGGAGGACTTGGAAGCCGCCGTCGACACCGCCGGCGTCGGCATCATGGGTGTGTCAGAGGCCGGCCATGCATCGAGTGTGAGGCTAGGGCCGGGAATGGTGGAGTCGCGCGTAGGTGCGGAAGATCTTGTCTAGGATGGTGTGAGCTGCTTGTCGGTGAACTTGACGGCGACTACGAGGTCGGCCAGCTCCTCTCGGTCGAGCTCGCCGCCGTCACTGTGTCTCTCTCTCTCTCTCTCTCTCTCTGTGATACCGGGGCAAGCATTCAGGCCGAGGTAGGGGAATGGGACTTCGAAAAAGCCCTTGACATTCAAAATAATTACCGAACTTGCTATCCTTTTCATTTCCAAAACATTATTTACCGCACCAGCCATAGGTAAAAGGACTTAAAGGCCTTTGGAAAGTACCGTGGTTAAAAGCCTCTTGTCATATTATGCTGCATTTTCTTTTTGTGGTTGACTAGCCTAAATTTTGTTTTTCTCCATCACTTGCTCCTAATTGAGGTGGGCGGGATACCTCAAGGCCTTCCTCATGTTGCTTCATTCAATACCTCACCCCCTTTTTTTTTTGAGTAAACATTCGATGCCCAATTTAATCCATTACTTACATCACTTGCTCAGTATGGTGTATTTTTTATGTTTGATACCTATTTATCTAGCATTCCATACATTCCAGTCTAATTAATATCAACTTAATCTTTAATTTAAAAATGCATATGACTTGTTTTGTTCCTATAGTTCTTATGACATGATATCCTTTTTACTCCTTTAATGTAAGCAAGCAGAACTTTTTCTGGAATTTTGTTTTAACCATGATCATGAGGCTTGTGGATGTTGTAGGGATCCATAGCTGGAGCTTACTGAACGCTTTTGGTAAATGGTTTCAACCCAAGTTGTGCATGGCCTTTTAACATAATGAAGGAAATTTAGTTCCACAAGCGATCGCAGTTTCGTGTGTCAGGATCGCAAGAGGTTAAAATGGTCTTACCATTCGAACAACATAGCTCAGCCAGAAGATTTTTTTTAAAAAAAACAAAATGCTTTAATTTTGTTTTTTTTAAAAAAAAGCTGGAATCTAGATTTTAACAGGATTGCTTCTTCCATTTTCACCTCCTTAGACATCATATATCTCTACAATAGGCCTTTGTGTGGAGAAAATAAGTAAACTGGTGACCTTTATTTTCCTGATAAAAAGTCAATTTTATATGCTTCAATTTGTCATCATCTAACTTGTTAACTGAATTACGTAAAACCAAGAAAAAAGAAAAAACAAATTAAAGAAAGAACGCCGGTGTAGATATTGATGAAACTAACGAAATGGTTGATAGACTTTCCCATGCACCTTCAGCATCCAACGAAAAGAAAAGAAAAGAAAAAGGATGAAACTAGCAAGTTTGCCCGTTGCTTTGGTGGGCAAAATCATTGGCGGAAGAGGTGTTATGGTTTGGAAGCCTCTTTATTCATAGGAAGGAAACTAGAAAGAGGAAGCACATTGTTTTGGTGCTATGATAAAATTTAGGAAGGTACTAACCAAAATCCAAGTTAGCGTCATATAAACTCGTAACAAAGCAATATATATATACTCCATGATCATGAGATTGTTATATTGCACAGAGCGACTTCATGTACTCGAAATATCCTGGAGTGACATGAGATGCTGCATGACAAGAAAACACAAACCAAGTTGCCTGCCTACTGTAAATACCACCTACCTCTAAGCAAGCTGTAGTGCAGAGTCGATGTCATAGTATGTCCGAAGGATGTTCCATATCCTGGAGTTGAGATGCAAGAAGAGACTACTGAAAAGACACCCTCTAATTAAGCTCAACGTGCTATGCTAGGTGACTGAGTGCAAGCCGAAAGTTACCATCAAAAAAGACTGGAAGGCGACAGTAAAACCCTTCCGTTTGAACCAGAGTTGTGTCTTTTTCACGGGGTTTACACACTCATGATGTCACAAGGAAGAAAGAGCACCCAGGTAGGTCATTCTCTTCTTTCCCTCAAACAACTTTCATGGGGCTTGCACCACGCATCATTTCCAAGGGCCTCCGCTTTACGTGGCTCGCAGGCGGTTCATCATACTAGCCAATTAATGTAAGTTCTGCATGTTGGCCGGGGTGGTGGCCCGTGAATTTGGGTCGCCGTCGTGCCCAGCACACGGCTCTCAAAGCACTCCAAAGTTCATCAACCATCCTTTGCACGGCTCTCAAAGCAACCATTGTGTGATCCTACAGCGAATTCTTTTGCATGCTTGGTGAATGCAAAGTTGCCGACCCAGAAGCATGTGTCGACTGAGTCGGACCCGGTTCGGTGCACATCTCCGGGGTTCAGTGCACGTGGCAAGATCCTAGCTGCCTTGGATATCCGCAGCTTGGGAAACACCGTCAACTTTAATTAATAAATAAGGAAAGCCAGAAGTCATAAAACAGCTATTCCTCACTTAATTCCTCGCTTAAATTAGACAAGGAAAAAAATGTATATAAAACGTACGGCGGAGATGTTTCCGAAATCGTACATCAAAACTGAAACCATGTATCAGAGCATATAATTATGTCCCCTCCAGTCTTATCCCGCGGTCCCATCTTTTTAAATTTTGTAGGGTCCACCTTATTCATATTACATTGTTAAAAACTGTTTGCCAGAAAGGATGTGTGCTGTGATGCTTTTTTATCGAATCCTTTGAACCCTTCCATTTAAACCCCAGACCGGCGCCCTTCGAAAAGAGTCAGAGAGGGTGACGATGGCTGCCCCCGTCAACAACATCGCCGCCACCTTTGCTGCCGGCAGCGACTTCCCTCCGTCGACGTCCTCCTCGGCACCGCTGCGCCGTCGTCGTCGTCGTCGCCGGCATCGACGTCCACTGTGGCGTTCTCCGCCTCCCTCTCAACCACTCCCGCCCGCCCCATCTTCGGCTTCCGGAACCCCCAATCCTCCCTTCCCCGCTCCCACCGCTCCTCTCTCCTCAGCCTCTACGGCCTCCCCGGGCCCCGACCCTGCCCCCCCGCGCGCTGCCGTCGTCGCCCCTTCTTCGGCCACCGTCTCCCTCGGCGACCGCCTCCCCGACGCCGCCCTCTCCTACCTCGACCGCGGCGGCGCCGTCCGCACGGTCTCCCTTGCGGAGCTCACCCGCGCCGGTAAGGCCGTCATCATGGCCGTACCCGGGGCCTTCGCCCCTCCGCCGCGCCCTCGGTGGTGGCGCCGCGGCGGCGGCATCGTGGCCTCTATCCATCTGTCGCCGGAGAGGTTGGTGAAGAAGGCGGCGGATATGAGGGCGAAGGGGGGCGGTGCCGCCGGGACAGTGCTGGTGGCGTGCGTGGCGGCGAACGACGTGTACGTGATGCGAGCGTGGGGAGAGCAGCTGGGGGCGGCGGAGGGCGGCGTGATGATGCTGTCGGACCCGGACGCCCAGATGGCGACGGCGCTCGGAATGGCGCTCGACCTCAGGGGAGGGGACGAGGGCTTCGGTATCCGCTCCGAGGGGTACGTCATTGTGGCGGTGAATGGGATGGTGAGAGCGCTCTTCCTCAACCACTACGACGGCGGCGCCGGAGAGTCTGCGACCGAGTTAGATGACGTTCTCCGTAGGCTATAAGAACTGGGGATCTGTCTCTGTTTTGGTTCTTTATGTTCTCTGTTTCTTGTAAAGGTGATGGGCGATGAGATGAAACCTTCGAAACTTTTTGGAAGAAAAAAGGAAGGACTTTTGAATAGTGTTCTTCTATCAATGGATGGAGAAAGGGGACAGAGGTGCTGTTTTTATAGCTATTGAAGAAACACTGCTGCCAAGCATTAGCTAAATTTCATGTATGATCTCTTGTTCTATATATAACTTCTTTTGGCATGTCATTAATGACATGAAAACACGCGTATAACATGGTTCTGTGATGCTACCGTCATAGTATAACCAATGGTAAACGTACAAGAAGACCAAAATTTTTTGAAGCAATCTTCTCTCTTTTGTGTGTGTGTGTGTGTGTGTTTGTAGCTGACATTGCTTCTCACCTCCGCCTAAATGATTTTATGAGGGAGATGTATGATAAGACTAATATAAATAGGGCTAAAGAGGGCAATGATCTCTGTCTTTAGTCCAAGCTATTTAGCAGCTTTTGCATAATGATATCACTGGAATATGTTCTGTAACTGGAGAGATGGAATAAGCTTTCATCTGTAGTTTTTCAAGTTGCTTTTTGTTGCAATCTGCCCCTTCCGTCCATCTCCCTTATGATGCCGTTGGCAGTTATTCGCAAATAATGAAAATACACTCTCATTGTTATTCTTTTATTAGCCCCACCATGCATGTCTACTCTCAAAATCGTTGACGATGCAACGAGCAAACACCCAGTCTAGCCCCTCCAAATAGCATCGCTGGTAACACTGCCCTTCAATTATCCGTCCAAATATGTAGTGCCTCTATTCATACAATATGAAGTAGCCTTCCTCGTTGTTACTCCCACCGTAGATTTTAAGTTTCATGCAATGGCCGCATGAGTCTTTTACTGAAACCATGTTGATGGAGATGGACGAAAGTGGCAGATTGCAAATAAAAAGTAACTTGAATGATCTAAATAATGCTTTTTGAAGTGCAGGATGGTGTATGTGCAATAATAGCAAAGTTGGCCAAAGGTAATTTTTTTCTTATTTATTTGCTTATTTTACTGCATTGTGCATGAGATTTGTTAAATTATAATGCTTGAGGTTCTCAATTGATATAGGAGAGATGTGGAAAAACATAAAGACACATGAACCTATATCTGATTACGAACTGTTTCTCATCTCTGCGTGTATTTTGTTAGAGTCGAGTTGTATCGATGATTAACAAATTCAAATCAGCATTGTACGAGTGTTTGTACTTTGTAGCTTACACTGGTTTGCAACTTTGCCCAATGAGTTTGTGTTGCTGACTTGGTGAATGTTGATGGACCACCTTCCAGTGTTTGATCTCTTCTAGCACATGAAGAAATTAATTTTTCTCTAGATCTGCCATCGTAACCTGATTTTTGTGTCCTCCTACCTTTAACTAACTGAGCAATGAATTAAGCCCATAGAATGAAGGAAAATGAGTTTTTCAGGCTGAAGTCAATTTTTCATGCCCTTGAAAAAAAAAAAGGAACCAATCTCACCACCTTGAATTGTTCTCTTTGCCCTCTTCTGGTAATAAAGCTTTTTTAGCTTTACCAACCCTAATACAGGCACAGCCATCCGATCCATGAACGGTGTAGTAGAAAGTAGGCAGGAATCCTTCTATAATGCCACATACTGGAAATATGGTACCTGTACATCCTCCCTTGGAAATTGATAATTGTGATCCATAAAAATTTTGCCCATTAATTTGTTTCTCAATTTCTGCTGGTATATTACAAACCTCTCATCTCATTTATTGTCTTGGAGGGGAAGCGAATTATCTGACCATTTAACCTCTTGAAATACTGATTAATGTGTTTGTTCCCTCTAATTAGGGGTTCTTAGAAATCATGGTAGTATGATATACCTAATCCTTAATTCATTTAGAGGAAGCACATTGTTTTGGTGCTATGATAAAATTTTGGAAACTACTGACCAAAAGTCAAATTAGCGGGACATAAACTCGTAACAAAGCAATGTATATATACTCCATGATCATGAGGTTGTTATATTGCATAGAGCGACTTCAAGTGCTCGAAATATCCTGGAGTAACATGAGATGCTGCATGACAAGAAAACACAAACCAAGTTGCCTGCCTACTGTAAATACCACCTACCTCTAAGAAAGCTGTAGTGCAGAGTTGATGTCATAGTATGTCCGAAGGATGTTCCATATCCTGGAGTTGAGATGCAAGAAGAGACTACTGAAAAGGCACTCTCTAATTAAGCTCAACGTGCTATGCTAGGTGACTGAGTGCAAGCCGAAAGTTACCATCAAAAAAGACTGCAAGGCGACAGTAAAACCCATCCGTTTGAACCAGAGTTGTCTTCTTCCCTTCAAACAACTTTCATGGGGCTTGCACCACGCATCATTTCCAAGTGCTTCCGCTTTACGTGGCTCGCAGGCAGTACATCATACTGGCCAATGTAAGTTCTGCGTGTTGGCCGGGGTGGTGGCCCGTGAATTTGGGTCGCCGTCGTGCCTTTCGCCCAGCACACACCTCTCAAAGCACTCCAAAGTTCATCAATCATCCATTTGCACGGCTCTCAAAGCAACTGGTGTATGATCCCACCGCGAATTCTTTTGCCCGCTCGCTGAGTGCAAAGTTGCCAACCCAGAAGCATGTGTCGACTGAGTCGGACCCGGTTCGGTGCACATCTCCGGGGTTCAGTGCACGTGGCAAGATCCTAGCCGCCTTGGATATCCGCAAGCGTCAACTTTAATTAATAAATAAGGAAAGCCAGAAGTCACAAAACAGCTGTTCTTCACTTAATTCCTCTCTTAAATTAAACAAGAAAAAAAAATATAAAAACGTACGGCGGAGATGTTTCTGGAACCGTACATCAAAATTATGTAATCCAGCGGTCCGATCATTTAAATTTTGTAGGGTCCACCTTATTCATATTACGTTGTTAAAAACTGTTTGCCAGAAAGGATGTGTGCTGTGATGTTCCTTTATCGAATCCTTTGAACCCTTCCATTTAAACCCCAGACCGGCGCCCGGCGAAAGAGTCGAGGGTGACGATGGCTGCCTCCGTCAACAACATCGCCGCCACCTTTGCTGCTGCCCGCGACTTCCCTCCGTCGTCCTCCTCCTCGCCACCGCCGCCGTCGTCGTCATCGTCGCCGGCAGCGACGTCCACTGCGGCGTTCTCCGCCTCCCTCTCTACCACTCCCGCCCGCCCCATCTTCGCCTCCTGGAACCCCCAATCCTCCCTTCCCCGCTCCCACCGCTCCTCTCTCCTCAGCCTCTACGGCCTCCCCGGCCCCCGACCCCACCCCCTCCTCCGCCCCCCGCGCGCTGCCGTCGTCGCCCCTTCTTCGGCCACCGTTTCCGTCGGCGACCGCCTCCCCGACGCCGCCCTCTCCTACCTCGACCGCGGCGGCGCCGTCCGCACGGTCTCCCTTGCGGAGCTCACCCGCGCCGGGAAGGCCGTCATCATGGCCGTACCCGGGGCTTTCGCCCTTCCGCCGCGCCCTCGGTGGGGGCGCCGCGGCGGCGGCAGCGGGGCCGCCATCCGTCTGTCGCCGGAGAGGCTGGTGAAGAAGGCGGTGGATATGAGAGCGAAGGGGCGCTGTGCCGCCGGGACAGTGCTGGTGGCGTGCGTGGCGGCGAACGACGTGTACGTGATGCGGGCGTGGGGAGAGCAGCTGGGGGCGGCGGAGGGCGGCGTGATGATGCTGTCGGACCCAGACGCCCAGATGGCGACGGCGCTCGGCATGGCGCTCGACCTCAGGGGAGGGGTCGAGGGCTTCGGTGTCCGCTCCGAGGGGTACGTCATTGTGGCGGTGAATGGGATGGTGAGAGCGCTCTTCCTCAACCACTACGACGGCGGCGCCGGCGACTCTGCGACCGGGTTAGATGACGTTCTCCGTAGGCTATAAGAACTGGGGATCTGTCGCTGTTTTGGTTCTCTATGTTCTCTGTTTCTTGTAAAGGTGATGGGCGATGAGATGAAACCTTTGAAACTTTTTGGAAGAAAAAAGGAAGGACTTTTGAATAGTGTTCTTCGATCGATGGATGGAGAAGGGGGACAGAGGTGCTGTTTTTTCTCCTCCTTCCGTTCACAGGTGTGTCATATCTATTGAAGAAACATTGCTGCCAAGCATTAGCTCAATTTCATTTATGATCTCTTGTTCTATATATAACTTCTTTTGGTATGTCATTTTTCATGGTTCTGTGATGCTACCGTCATAGTATAACTAATGGTAATGTACAAGAAGACCAAAATTTTTTAATGCAATCCTCTCTCTCTTTTGTGTGTGTTTGTGCGTTTGTCGCTGGCATTGCTTCTCACCTCTACCTAAATGATTTTATTAGATTATTGCATGAGGGAGATGCATGATAAGGCTAATATAAATAGGACTAAAGAGGGCAATGATCTCTGTCTTTAGTCCAAGCTATTTAGCAGCTTTTGCATAGTGATATCACTGGAATATGTTCAATTGTAGCTGGAGAGATGGAATAAGCTTTCATCTGTAGTTTTTCAAGTTACATTTTGTTGCAATCTGCCCCTTCCGTCCATATCCCTTGTGATGCTGTTGGCCGTTATTCGCAAATAATAAAAATACCCTCTCATTGGTATTCTTTTATTAGCCCCATCATGCAGGTGCCTCTCGCACCTTCCCTCTTCTCTGCTCTCTATCCATGTCATTCTCATCATTGTTGCTTCCGAGACCAACGGCTAATATACATATACCCTCTTATTGATATTCTCTTGCACCCTCGACCAACTTCTAATGTATCATTGCCAACACTTCCCTCCAGTCACCGAATTTGCTGCTAACACTTCCCAACCATTGTCATCTTTTTGCTAAAGTTGCTCAAGTCCCTTTGTTCACCATTACTGCTACTGGCTGTCTACTCTCAAAATCGTTGATGATGCAACGAGCAAACACCCATTCTAGCCCCTCTTACGTCGCCACCATCGCCATTGATTGGGAGCTTGGTGTGCCTCGCCTATTCGTCCTTCAAAATCCTCCTCCTTTCTCTTTGTCTCCTGTTGCTATAACCTTCCCACATAGTCCATGAAAACTTCCACCAATTTTTCCTCAACCACACTCTGCTCTCCAATTAATGCATCCTCCCGGCTTGTGTATACCCCAAATAGCATTGCTGGTAACACTGCCCTTCAATTATCCGTCCAAATATTTAGTGCCGCT